>NC_091980.1:76544365-76557670 GCF_044704955.1 Pristiophorus japonicus | reverse complement strand
CCTTCCCCTCCCCCCCCAAACACCCTTCCCCTCCCCCCCCAAACACCCTTCCCCTCCCCCCCCAAACACCCTTCCCCTCCCCCCCCAAACACCCTTCCCCTCCCCCCCCAAACACCCTTCCCCTCCCCCCCCAAACACCCTTCCCCTCCCCCCCCAAACACCCTTCCCACTCCCCCCCCAAACACCCTTCCCACTCCCCCCCCAAACACCCTTCCCACTCCCCCCCCAAACACCCTTCCCCCTCCCCCCCAAACACCCTTCCCCCTCTCCCCCCAAACACCCTTCCCCCTCTCCCCCCCCCCCCCCCCCCCAAACACCCTTCCCCCTCTCAACCCCTCTCTCTCTCTTTGGCTCGCAGCAGTATGAGCTATGCCTTTTGCTAAGGTGCGTTTTATTTGTGGGACAAGGGAAACTGGTTTTGAAGGAATAAAATAATTGGGCACCATGTCTTTGGCTTGTGTTTGAAATTAAGAACTGCAATTTCCTGTGTGTTGCTGCTAACTTCCTATCTTCATAACTGGTTCCATGTATCTGTAATTAGCAGGATGAGAGCGTGATAGAGAGAAAACAGAAACAGATACCTCAAAGGGGAAAGCTGGTGTACGGATTTGTAAACGTGTATGTTGGAGAGCTCGATCGTCTTCTGTTAATAGCATTGTTTTAGATACCGGAAAAGTCAATTCCACATATGCCTTTAACTGTCTCCGTTCTTCCTCTTCTCCAGGTGAAGCCATTTAAGCTGTCAACCACATTGCTGTTGTGTATGGTGAAAATAAGCTCTCCTTCTGTTCCTAAACGTAGACTGTGGCCAGCAGCAGTCAGAGAATGAGTGGACAGCGGGTTGATGTGAAGGTGGTAATGCTGGGAAAGGAGTTTGTGGGAAAGACTAGTCTGGTGGAGAGATATGTTCACAATCGTTTTCTCAACGGCCCATATCAGAATGTGAGTATGATTCAGACTAATGGTGCTCCAGCCAGTGTTTAACACAATGCCTTTTCTTCTGAACACAATGTTTATTTGGAGGATTGTGCCGTTAGTAATATTGTCAAATTTGCTGTTGATGCCAATTTGGCTGATTGATAGCATTCAGAGTTATGTGGAGAAATTAAGCCACTTAGCTAAGGAATGGCTGATGGAAAAACATGTGTGAAAAGTGTAAAGTCATGTACATAGTTACACAAAACATGTACAGAAATCTTATTGTAAGTGGACTTGTGAGTTTTGCAAGCCCAATCCGATGGGGGCACATCAGCCTTGGAAGTAATTGTTGCTGATGCTATCGCATAATCGCTTAATGGATTTGTATCCAATTGCTCTCTGCACTATTTTAATGGAGGCATTAACCCATTTAAAATAATCAGGTCAATGCTCCTGTTAAAATAGAGGAATTTGCTCCAAGTGCATTAAGTGTTCATGTAATAACATAGGCTGCAAATTACTGCTGTCCATCAGCATGTGTCTGCCCTGACTGGGAGAACAACACTAATCATTCAGGGAGGGGGTGGCCAACTCAAACTGATGTTCCAAAACAAATATAACAATACAGGTTGAACCTCCCTTATCCAGAACCATCCCTTGTCCAGAAGTATTCCCGGCTACCAGGTGGCGCATTGGCAGAACTCCGAAATGAACAACTGGAAGTCCTTCCTCGCTGTCGACTCCTGCAATTGCTGGTGTGACCCCGCGATCCACCCCCCATGATCTCTCTGCCGCACTCCCAGCTCCAAGCCAGCCAGCCCCGATATCCCCTTGCTCAGTACCTGTACCATTTAATTTAACGTAACCACCTCTTGTCCGGAAAAATCCCTTATCCAGAACAGACCAGTTCCTGAGGGTTCCGGATAAGGGAGGTTCAACCTGGAGCCAGAAAGTTAAATTATAATGCTGGATGCAAATAGGGTCATGTCCTGGGAAATATCTCAAGAGCATTTGATCACAAGTCAGCAGTTTGTGCTTCCTCATACTGTAGGAGTACAGGCAGAGAGAATAACTAAGTTATTGGTGAGGTCATGATGCAATTGTTCAAAGTTAAAACAACTTGCATTTATATAGCGCCTTTAATGTAATAAAACATCCCAAGGTGCTTCACAGGAATTAAATCAGACACAACTGGTGGTTATGGGCCGGTGTGTCCCTTTTCCTGTGCTCTATATATCAGGAATTAATAATTGCAGCATTCGTGGTGGTAAATCCAAGATGCCTAACTAATTTCCCTCTCCCACCACACTCCAATTTAGGAAATTAGTATTTAGCTCAGTTATTTGGTTCTCACTACAACAGCATCTCTGAAAAATTGCTGTCAATACAAAACCAGGCATTTTGAACAAATGATTAATGAATGTAAGTTAACTATGTTGCAAAGGTTTTCAGAGAACAGGCCTGCACTTAATCTGTTGGTTTCTGTTTCAGACTATCGGGGCTGCGTTTGTAGCCAAACTTATCCATGTTGGTGAAAAGGCAATCACACTTGGCATCTGGGTAAGTTTTTCCCTTTAGTTCTGGAGCGGTTAGCATATTGGGTGGGTTATTTAAGAGAGAGATGGTTCATTTGATTTGATTACTGAAAGCATTGTTGAATGGCTGTCCATGTTTGTGTTGTTCTATTTGATGCAACTGAGCCTGAATGTGTAAGTCCACAAGTTACAAATATGCAGCAGTGTTTGTCTGTCTTATCAGTAAAGATAAATATAACGGGGAATCCCCTGAAGGTTTTTCTTGATGAACTTGACACAATATCAAATTGTTGTTATTCGAGTGTATAAGTGATCCTCTGTCAGTGGAGTGTAATTATTTTTACATAGAATGTACAGACAGGAACAGGCCATTTGGCCTAACTGGTCTGTGCCAGTGTTTATGCTCCACATAAGCCTCCTCCCAACTCTCTTCATCGAACCCTATCAGCATAACTTTTTATTCCTTTCTCCCTCATGTGTTTATCTAGCTTCCCCTTAAATGCATCTATGCTATTCACCTCAACTACTCCTTTTTGTAGTGAGTTCCACATTGTAACCACTCTCTGGGTAAAAGGGGTTCCTCCTTAATTCCCTATTGGATTTTATTAGTGACTATTTTATACTTATGGTCTCCCCCACAAGTGGGAACATTTTCTCTACATCTACCCTAGCAAACTCTTTCAAAATTTTGAAGACCTATCAGGTCACTCCTCAATCTTCACTTTTCCAGAGAAAAGTGCCCCAGCTTGTTCAGTCTTTCCTGATAAGTATAACTTCTTAGTTCTGATGTAAAACTATGTTGTAAAAAAATGTTGCACCTTCTGCAGTGCCTCAATTTCCTTTCTGTAATATGGAGACCAGAATCATCTGGCAAACACAGGGATGAAATAAGACAGAAATTGCAAAAGATACAAGGGAATGATTATTCTCTTCTCTTTCCCTCCCCTCCAGTTCTCTCAGTACACCTCTCACCTGAAAATGGTGACTCCAGTTGGGTATATTTATGCAGGCTTCCTCTAGCTCACCCAAGTGGTCATTCATCATGTTTAAGCCTAGAGAGTGAATGTGGAAATATTTGATTGTGGGAAGGTACCTGAGCAAAGCCCAATCCTTTTCAAGCATGCACTTTCTGCCAGATGCCACTGGATAGTGATCAGGAGCAGGACTTTTGTCTGTGTTTCAGGTTTTAGCCATTTCTGCCCTCCTTCAGCTAAGTTGAGGCCAATTTTAATGTTCTTGCTGCCACCAAGAGATTGGGTTATGCAGCATAAACCATGGATTGAACCCTGTCTATATTGCTTACATAATGCCATAGATATTGATATGCCACTTAGCTTCTAGGGAGCACCAGTTAAATGGATTTAAGGGTTAACTTGGGGTTCAAACTACTTGAGTGTCATTTCCCCTCGTTTATGATCTCCTCTGGATTTTTTGATTGGATTTCTGTGGTGTAGATTCTCACTAATGACCATTATTTACACCATTCAATATTCTAAATGTTTAGTTTCCTTCCTTGTCAAAGTAGTGGTTTCAGTGATTAAAAAGTGAATTGTCTTTGTCTGGAGTTTATGGTTAGAGATTTTCCTTAACCCCTTCCCATCAGAAAGTCACTTGGGTTGATTTAGCCATTTGTTTTGAAATCTTTGAGAATGCACAATTTTTTTTTACCTTTCCATCTCCCATTCTATGATTCAGTGGCACAGTATGACGGTATCCCTACTCACTGGGCGAGCTGCTCTTTCCTCTTTCAGGTCTTCATGCACAGTTCAGCGACTGATAGAGCCAGCAGGAAACTTGCTTGCACTGTGAACTTTGCCAGCTGTAGTGCTGCGAGTGGAGTAGTCCTGAAATGATTACCTGGCATGTCATGTTTCCTTTCTCTCCAACCTCTTTCCAAAAGTAGGAAGCGCCTGGCCTGTGCGCTGCTGAGGTTGGGAGTCTGAGGTCATGAAGTCAAGTTCTTGCGAAACAATTGCAAGGTTGTTAGGATATTGGAGGGTGCTCAATTGTGCATTTGGTATATATTTTTTTGTAAGCTGTGGATATATTGTTTCTCCACCAGGACACTGCAGGGTCAGAACGGTACGAGTCCATGAGCAGAATCTACTATCGAGGAGCCCGAGCAGCTGTTGTGTGCTTTGGTAAGAAAGCTGGAACTGTGCTGTGCTTGGGATTGGGAGAGTCATACTTTTGTAGTGGCTGATAAGGGACTATCCACCAGAAGAAAATAAATAAACTCGGTGCTTTGGCTGTTGTTTGCTATTATAAACAAACATTATGAATTTAGACCTTGCAGAATCAAAACGTGCTGTTTTTTTATATATTTGTTCCTGGGATGTGGGCATTGTTGCCATGGCCAGCATTTATTGCCCTTGAGAAGCTGGTGGTGGGCATAGTGTGTTCCAAATTTCCTAAATTCAAAGTTCCCTATAGTGTGGCAACTGGTGAACTCCACAGACAATTGGCTTCTGATCTGGCCATAACTCGAGCAGTTCCAACAGGAATTGCTTCTTGTTTTTCTTCAAATTATTCAATAAGGGATTTATCGAAAGATGCGACGTTGTTGGCCAAAACGCACTGTAGGGTTGTAGACAGTTTACTCGGTGGGTATTTAGTCACTACAGTACCAACAATTTGGTGGGACTTTGAGTAGAAAGAAAGTCGGCGACAAACGTTATGTTTAAGCCAAATAAACTTTATTTCTGAAAGTAGAATTAAAGTACAAACAATGTATAAAATAGTACATAAGCCTCACTACTTGTGCTCGTATTACCTGTTAAGAGGTGATCAATCTCTGCCACCGGTGTCCTGCTTTAAGCTCCCGGCTTACGGTCCGGCTTCTCTCGAGGTTGGTTCCTAGGTTCACGCTGCCTAGGTGGGGTTTACCCTCCTGGTGTATACCATTCTTTAATCTGTCCCATCTCCTTTGATTACACACTTGTCTGTGCCCTGGTGATTAGTTCATACTAAACTGTATTTTCCATGATTAGTTTATAATTGTTACTGGCTATGCTAAGGAAGGATTGACTAAAATTCAGTTTCAATTGGTAATTCATTTCTATGTTCAAGGCACCTTAACTGTACTCTCGGGTCTTCCCATCTTATGTTGCCATAGCCTGTATATTTCTACAGATGTAAACTGTCCCATGATGGATGGTCTGTTACCGTGTGGGAAATGGTCCATGTTGTCCAGGGCCGTGCCGTGGATCTTGATGACTGGGGGACAGTGCTGTGCGGCGAGGACAGGCTTGCGGAGGACCTTTGTCTTACGGATGTTTAGCTTAAGGCCCATGGTTTTGTACGCCTCAGTAAATATGTCGACTCTGTCTTGGAGTTCAGCCTCTGCGCAGGCGTCGTATGCGTAGCTCAACAACAGAGGTTGGGGTGGTCTTGGACCTGGCCTGGAGATGGCGCAGGTTGAACAGCTTCCCACTGGTTCTATAGTTTAGTTCCACTCCACGGGGGAGCTTGTTGACTGTGAGGTGGAGCATGGCAGCGAGGAAGATTGAGAAGAGGGTTGGGGCAATGACACAGCCCTGTTTGACCCCAGTCCGGACGTAGATTGGATCTGTAATGGATCCGTTGGTAAGGATCACGGCCTGCATGCCCTCATGAACATGGACCATGTACAGAGAAATACCACCAACGATGTCTCCGCAAGATCCTACAAATCCCCTGGGAGGACAGACGCACCAACATTAGCGTCCTCGACCAGGCCAACATCCCCAGCATTGAAGCACTGACCACGCTTGATCAGCTCTGCTGGGCAGGCCACATTGTCTGCATGCCAGACACAAGACTCCCAAAGCAAGTACTCTACTCTGAACTTCTTCACGGCAAACGAGCCAAAGGTGGGCAGAGGAAATGTTGCAAGGACACCCTTAAAGCCTCCCTGATAAAGTGCAACATCCTCACCGACACCTGGAATCCCTGGCCAAAGACCGCCCTTAGTGGAGGAAGTACATCCGGGAGGGCGCTGAGCACCTTGAGTCTCATCACTGAGAGCATGCAGAAAATAAGCGCAAACAGCGGCAAATCTGTCCTGCCCTCCGTTACCCTCAACGACTATCTGTCCCACCTGTGACCGGGACTGTGGCTCTCCTATTGGACTGTTCAGCCACCTAAGGACTCATTCCAACAGTGAAAGCAAGTCTTCCTCGATTCCGAGGGACTGCCTATGATGATGATGACACCGTGTGCACAGAACCTGCAGGGGAGTTTGATTTGAATGGCACTAATCACTTGACCTCCCATATTGGAGGAAGATGTTCTGCATAATGTAAAAACTCTTTGCACTCGTATATTTATTTCGTTGATACAGGGATGGCATAGCCGAGCTGCATTATCCTGGGTCTAAAGCCATTTTTCCAACGCACTTTGCTTCAACTCGAAATCAGAAATTACATTAGGATCTGATGCACAAAGACTTTTAATGGACTGATCTTTCACCACCTCAAGCACTTGGGAATATCATGAATTGTTCCTTGAAAAGTTATTTCTATTTCTGAATAGCACATTGAATTAAGCATTTAATGAGCTTGTTAAAAGATGTTCCCCATAAGCGGTGTCTTGTGGAAGGATTGTAGATGTAGCCAGAAAAACTCTTATGTAGCCTTGAAGTACAAGGATTTATTGATCCAGCTTCTGTTTAACAGGGCGGGGAGCAAACTATTAAATGTAAAATATTGCTACCCCTTAAACTGCTAGGGATGGGGGAAGACTTCCACTGTTTGTGCAAGTCTTCAGAATGTGCTTACAATTTCACTATAGATTGCAAATAGTAGAATCCTCTACATTTTTAAAATCCCTTTTCTGATGGTTACTCCCTCTAATATTATGTAGAGTTATTGAATGGTCTTCCTGTCTTCCAGATCTGACTGACAGTAGTAGCTATGCAAGGGCTAGATTCTGGGTGAATGAAGTCCAGAACTGTGAAGAGGTGAGTTTTGATAAAATGCTGAGGAAGTGATGTTACTCTGCTTAATAGACAGGGCTCTACCTTTTTTTGGTTTTCAACAGTGGATCAGGGTTTTGAAGTAACTGATTTGGAGTGTGGATTACAGATCCTCATTATTATACTCGTTCTTTGGATTCAGAGGACGATGCTATTGCAATGTCTGTTAGATGTTCAGGGGTTGGGGATTTGCAGTACAGCTTGCACATTTGGTGGAGATTACAGGTTCTGCTCTACTTTGGGGTTTGTGTAGTAGATTTGCAGTGTGGGTTGTGGGTTCTGTATGCTTTGGAGTTTCGGTAGTAGTTTTGTAGTGTGGCTTGTGGGTTTAATCTGTTTTGGTAGTAGATTTACAATGTGGGTTATGGGTCCAATCTGTGTTTGGGTTTTGGTAGTTGTTTTGCAGTGCGGGTTATGGGTCCAATCTGTGTTTGGGTTTTGGTAGTAGTTTTGCAGTGTGGGTTATGGGTCCAATCTGTGTTTGGGTTTTGGTAGTAGTTTTGCAGTGTGGGTTATGGGTCCAATCTGTGTTTGGGTTTTGGTAGTTGTTTTGCAGTGTGGGTTATGGGTCCAATCTGTTTTGGGGTTTGGTTGCTGGATTTGCGCTGTGGGATTTGTCTGCTTTAGGATTTGGTAAATGGATTTGCAGTGTGGGTTGTGGGTTCTGGTCTATTTTGAGGTTGGGTAGTGGGTTTGCAGTGTGGGTCTGGATTCTCATATGTTTTAGGGTTTAGGTTGGTTGATTTACAGCTTGTGGGTCACAGTGTTCCCTCTTTTTCAGCATTGTAAAATCTATTTGTGTGGAACGAAGAGTGATCTTGTACAGAATGATCGCAGTGCACGGGGCGTCGATTACCACGATATTCAGGATTACACAGAAGGTAAAGTCTATTATTTTTCAAGGCACTGAACTGTTTGGCCATAACAAGTTAATATGTTACTTTGATTGAACCTGGAAAGGAAGGAGGCAATGAATGAAAATAGTTTGTACTAGTAATTTTTTAATTAAAATTTCAGAGTGGATCAGTTTAAAGAAGAAAATAGAATAAATAATTGAGATGTGAAAATTGATCTGGTTGGGTTGAGTGATGAAGTGGTTAAATTGATCAGTTTACCGAGATACATAGGGCAATTTTCTACGCTCTCTTTCTGTGCTAACACTCAAATCTAGTAACATTTTAATCATAATCTATTGAGTACCTAAAGTAAACTGACTAAAGGTGTTTTATAAATAGAATAAAGTTCATGATACAAACTAGGATCAGCAACTAAGAATTTAATCACTCAGGAGGCATATTATTTCAACTGCAGTTCAATGTATTTATTTGATGAAAACGTTCTGATGTTGAATTAATGTTATCTGCGGTATTCTAAAAAGCCTTCCTGCAGTTGAGTGGATAAGTGTGTGGTTGACTTTTCAACATTTCCTTCATCCTCTCCGTTCTGTACTGAGGACTAACCCATTTAAGTAAGATCCATCTTAGGAGGAGCTTAATGATTTAGTTCTTGCCCTTTCTGTCTCTTAGAACAGGTATGTATATTTTCTGAATTTTGAGTTTGAATTGCAATATTTTTACTTTGAATGTACAGCAAGTCACTATCAGATTCTGAGCAACTTAATGAGCATTGTCGTAACCTTAAAAGAAATGGCAGCTTGTTCAAGTGGGAACAAATCTCTGTTGCTGCTGCAATATTTTCCAGTCACCTGTTGCATTGTGGGTTGGTGTTTGCGATTTTGAGATCAGTCTCCGCACCAGCAGTGTTAGGTGCACTAAGCATAGTTCAATACTATAAGCATGTTGCATTGCGCTACTGAACATTGCCATATGCTTATCCACAGCACTGTAACCTTCAGGCAGCAACCTATCTCTTTGCAAGCATTCAAATGTAGAGTTACTCATTTGCTGAACCAGGGTGACTGGGGCATACAGTAGGCAATGGGAAATCTCATTGCTAGTCCAGTATAAACTTGTGCACACATGCAAAAATAATGGGGAAAAGACCATGCAGTCCACTAACCCCTATCACATTGTTATGTATTTATGCTTGGGGTCACCAGATACCAGGGGGCGCCACTGTTGAGGTCATCAGGCTGTACCCGCGCGTGCACGGTCACTGGTATATAAGCGCAGGTACCATGTCACGTGGGTTACTTTGGGTGCAAATAAAGTTGGATCAGGTTTACACCTGAGGCAGTTTACAGTAACCAGTCTTTTGAGTCATTACGTTCATTATATTTGGCGACGAGGTAATTTAAGAACCTTCGCATGTACAATGGGCACTATTGGAATTCTGGAGAGATTGGGTGGATTTTATCGACCGCCTGGATCAGTATTTTGTGGCCAACAAAATGGAGGGAGAGGCTGACACAGTTCGGCGCAGGGTAGTTTTCCTCACCGTCTGTGGTCCAAAAATAATTTATGGCCTCATGAAGAATCTTCTCTCGCCTTTACGTCCAACGGACAAAGAATACGGGGATTTGTGCGCTTTGGTGCGTGACCATCTTAAGCCAAAAGAGGGGATCGTCATCTCGCGCAATCGCTTCTATACGCATGTCCGTGCTGAGGGCCAGGATGTGTCGGGACCTGTGAAGTCTTGCTGAGCCGTGTAAGTTTGGGAACATGTTGGAAGACATGCTGTGAGATTTCTTCGTGATAGGCATCAACCATGATGTGATTCTCCGGCAATTATTGGCCGAAGAGAAGCTAGATTTGAGCAAGGCCATCGCGACTGCCCAGGCATGCGTGACGACTGATGATAATTTAAGGCAGATATCAGCGAAGAGTCGGAGCTCCATGGCAGGTATTGCAAACAAGATTGTGTCATCGTCTGGTGGAGCTGCTTATGGCAGGGCCTACTCTGCTGCTTATGTGAAACCTGTAGCTGCTCAAAGTCCGCCAACTGGTACGAATCCGATTTCACCCTGTTGGTGTTGTGGGGGCAATCATCGGCCTCATCAGTGTCGGTTTAAACAGTACTCCTGTAATGGCTGTTCGAAAGTGGGGCACCTTCACAGAATGTGCCCACAGCTGAACAAGTGTGCTGCCACTCATCACATTGCTGATGATGACCAATCCAGTGCTGGCCCGGATACACAACCCAAGGAAGAAGTCTGTGGTTTGTATTCGTTCTTGGGAAGGAGTCAGCCGATAATCGTTAATGTGAAGCTGAATGGTGTGCCTGTATCAGTGGAGCTGGACACGGGTGCGAGTCAGTCGATAATGAGCCCAAGCTGTGCGCCACTGAGTAGGTGAAGCCTAAACTGAGTCCAGTCAATGCCAAGTTGCGTACTTACACTAAGGAACTCATGCCGGTGATTGGCAAAGTAGTAGTCAAGGTGTGGTTCATGATCTTCCATTATGGATCGTCCCATGTAATGGTCCAACGCTGTTCGGCAGGAATTGACGCGAGAAAATCAAGTGGAATTGGAATGCTATCAAAGCGTTGTCATTGGTAATTTTACTGGAGCCAAGGTGCAGATCCACCTGGATTCTGATGCAAGGCCCGTCTGTCATAAAGCTCGGTCTGTTCCCTACATGATGAGGGAGAAGGTTGAAATTGAGCTTGACAGACTCCAACATGAAAGTCATATCACCGGTCAAGTTTAACGAGTGGGCCAGTCCTATTGTTCCTGTGTTAAAGAGTGATGGTACTGTCAGGATTTGTGGAGACTACAAGGTTACGATTAACCCCTTTTCGAAACAGGATCAGTACCCGTTACCGAAGGCTGATAACCTGTTCGCCATGCTAGATGGTGGAAAGTCGTTCACTAAACTGGATCTGACGTCGGCCTATATGACACAGAAGCTTGTCGACACTTAGAAGAAACTCACCTGCCTCAATACCCATAAAGGACTGTTTGTCTACAACAGGTGTCCTTTTGGAATTCGTTCGGCTGCAGCCATATTTCAGAGGAATATGGAGAGTTTACTGAAGGCCGTTCCTAGAACTGTCGTGTTTCAAGATGACATTCTGGTCACCGGTCACAACACTACTGAATATCTGAACAAACTTGTCGTCCTACATCGTCTGGACAAAGTGGGACTCAGGCTGAAACATTCAAAATATGTCTTCATGGCACCTGAAGTTGAATTCCTGGGGAGGAAGATTGCTGCTGATGGCATCAGGCCTACTGATTCGAAAATCAAGGCCATCAAAAATGCAACCAGGCTTCAGAATGTGATGGAGCTGCGTTCATTCCTTGGGCTACTCAACTACTTTGGTAATTTCTTACCCAGATTGAGCACTTTGTTAGAGCCACTGCACGTGCTACTCAGAAAAGACGACAACTGGGTCTGGGGTGTGTCTTAAGATAGAGTCTTTGAGAAAACTTAAGAATCTGCTCTGTTCAAACAAGTTGCTTGGTTATTATGATCCGTGTAAGCGTTCTTTTATTGGCCTGTGATGCTTCATCATATGGGGTTGGCTGTGTACTCCAACAAGCACATGTGTCGGGTAAGCTACAACCTGTTGCAAATGCTTCGAGAAGTTTGGCAAAGGCGGAAAGAGCTTACAGCATGATAGAAAAAGCAGCTTTGGCCTGTGTGTATGGGGTCAAAAAGATGCATCAGTACCTGTTTGGTCTTTGTTTTGAACTCAAAATGAATCACAAGCCACTCATTTCATTGTTTTCAGAAAACAAAGGTATTAATACCAATGCATCATCCCATATCCAGAGGTGGGCGTTGACATTGTCTGCCTATGATTGTTATTCGTCATAGACCTGGTACTGAGGATTGTGCTGATGCACTGAATCGTCTGCTGTTGCCTACACCTGTGGTGGAGATGTCTCAACCTGCAGATCTACTGTTAGTAATGGATGCTTTTGAGAGTGAAGGAACTCCTGTCACTGCTCAACAAGTTAGGATCTGGACCAGCCATGACCCTATTTTATCAGTTGTGAAACGTTGTGTCCTCAGTGGTGATTGGTCTGCAATACCTATGGGAATGTGTGATGAGACCAAACCTTGCAACATTCGCAAAGATGAACTGTCCATTCAGTCAGATTGTTTACTGTGGGGTAATCGTGTTATGCCTAAGAAAGGTAGAGAAAAATTTGTACGTGAGCTTACATAGCACTCATCCTGGTATTGTCATGATGAAAGCCATTGCTCGGGCTCATGTATGGTGGTCTGGAATAGACTCTGATCTGGAATCATGTGTGCATCAGTGCAATACTTGCATGCAGCTGAGTACCAGCGGAATCTCCAAATATGCAGGAAACATGTTGATCAGATAAAACTACGGCATACGGATGAACTGGAACCGCTTGAGGAAGATGCAGTCAGTGACCAACCAACCAATGTTCATTCATCAGAGGACTATGCTGTCATTATTGAAACTGGACCTCCAGTCTCTGATGTGATCATTACCACTCCCATCAGATCGGTTACTCAGCCTTCAGTCACAACGGACTCGGAACGCTCACCTAGAACTGAAGTTGAACTGAGACGATCAACTCATAAGCGGAAAGTCCCAGACCGTCTTAATTTGTAAAAAGACTAAGATCTTGAAAAGGGATGTGATGTATTTATGCTTGGGGTCACCAGACACCAGGGGGCACCACTGTCTGAG
This sequence comes from Pristiophorus japonicus, assembly GCF_044704955.1. Classification (NCBI taxonomy): domain Eukaryota; kingdom Metazoa; phylum Chordata; class Chondrichthyes; family Pristiophoridae; genus Pristiophorus; species Pristiophorus japonicus. The sequence goes on along the minus strand of NC_091980.1, from coordinate 76,544,689 downwards.
GTCACCGGGCTGTATGCACGTGTGCGTGGTCACTGATATATAAGCGCGGGTACCATGTCACTCGGATTACTTTGGCCGCGAATACAGTTAGATCGGGTTTACACCTGAGGCAGTTTACAGTAACAAGTCTTTTGAGTCATTACATTCATTACATACGCAATCTCCCAAGAAAGACAAAAAATTGAGGCAACTTGAGCAAAATGAACCTTCCTTTCGATTCCTTAAAGCAATCAGGCAAGGCTCCGGGGACAGCAGCAACCCATAATCTCAGCTAACCCACATTTACGTTCTATAACTGGAAGTGTCCTCCCATTTCATGAGTTT
>NC_091980.1:76314365-76539365 GCF_044704955.1 Pristiophorus japonicus | reverse complement strand
GTGACGGGGACTGTGTAGGAGACTGTTCAGCCACCTAAGGACTCATTTTTAGAGTGGAAGCGAGTCTTCCTCGATTCTGAGGGACTGCCTATGAATGATGCCTTAGTCCCTATTAAAACAATTACTCTCTCTCACCCTGGCCATTCCCCCTGGTACGGCCCTCACCTTCGCTACCTTAAGTCCAAGGGATGCAGACTTGAATGGATATGGCGGACAACTGGTTTGGCCATTCACCACCAGATTTGGCTGGACCACATAAAGCATTATTGGGTCCTACTCCTGTCTGCCATAGCTGGTCACCATTCCAGGATCATTCTGGATTGGCAAATGTAACTGCCGGCTACTATCCCTCCTTGTCCTTTTCGAACTGTCTGTAGCCTTTGACACGGTTGAACACTCCATTCTCCTCCAACACCTCTCCACCGTCATCCAGCTGGGTGGCACTGCACTTGTCTGGTTCCATTCTTCTTTATCTAATTGAAGCCAGAAAATCACCTGCAACGGCTTCCCTTCCCACTACCTCATCGTTACCTCTGGGGTCCCCAAGGATCTATCCTTGGGCCTCGCCATCGCTCGCTTCACCTGCTTCACCGGTGCTGCCTTTACCTCGGAGCCTCCTCGCCAGCCGGCCCGACAACCTACTTGGCGGGGCCCAGCCGGCCTGAACAGCTCCTCGGTGGGGGGGCACCCGCTCCTCTTTCTGATGATCCGAAATCCGGGAATACCCAAACCTGGGCTCAGGTGTTTCCGGATTCGTGACGTCAGAAAGCAAATTGAAAGTCCGGAAAAGCCTGGAATCTAGACTGTCATCGGTCCCGAGGGATCTGAGTTTTAGGCGATGCACCTTGTACATTGATTGAGAGAAAAATATTGGCCAGTACTGGATGAGCAGAAATTTTCTCCAGTTAAATATTGGGAAGACCGAAGCCATTGTCTTCGGCCCCCGCCTCAAACTCTGTTCCCTAACCACCGACTCCATCCCTCTCCCTAGCATCTGTCTGAGGCTGAACTACACTGTTCGAACCTCGGTGTCATATTTGACCCTGAAATGAGCTTTCGACCACATATCCGCAGCTTAACTAAGACTGCCTATTTCCACTTCCGTAACATCGCCCGTCTCCGCCCTTGCTTCAGCTCTTTGGCTGCTGAAACCGTCATCCATGTCTTTGTTACTTCTAGACTTGACTATGCCAATGGACTCCTGGTTGGTCTCCCACATTCTACCCTACGTAAACTTGAGGTAATCCAAAACTCAGTTACCCGTGTCCTAACTCGCACCAAGTCCCATTCACCAATCACCCCTGTGCTCGCTGACCTCCATCGGCTCCCAGTTAAGCAATTACTTGATTTCAAAATTCTCATCCTTGTTTTCAAAACCCTCCATGGCTTGCCCCCCCACCCTATCTGAGATGGGATTTGGCCAAAGTGGACTGGAAACAGCTACTTGATGATTAATCAGTGTCAGAGCAGGGGGAGACATTCAAGGAGGAGATCCTGAGGGTACAGAGCAAGTATGTTCCCTTTTGGTAGGGCTAACAAATCTAGAGCCCCTGGATGTCACGAGACATACAGGGTAAGATAAAGGAATAAAAGAGAAGCTTATGACAGACAAATAAAAAAGGGAAGGTGGCTCAACCGTGGCTATCTAGGGAAATCGGGGATAGTATTAAAGCCAAGGAAGTGGCATACAAATTGGCCAGAAATAGCAGCGATCCTGGGGACTGGGAGAAATTTAGAACTCAGCAGAGGAGGACAACGGGTTTGATTAGGGCAGGGAAAATGGAGTACAAGAAGAAGCTTGCAGGGAACATTAAAGCGGATTGCAAAAGTTTCTATAGGTATGTAAAGAGAAAAAGGTTAGTAAAGACAAACGTGGGTCCCCTGCAGTCAGAATCGGGGGAAGTCATAACGGGGAACAAAGAAATGGCAGACCAATTGAACAAGTACTTTGGTTCAGTATTCACTAAGGAGGACACAAACAACCTTCCGGATATAAAAGGGGTCAGAGGGTCTAGTAAGGAGGAGGAACTGAGGGAAATCTTTATTAGTCGGGAAATTGTGTTGGGGAAATTGATGGGATTGAAGGCCGATAAATCCACAGGGCCTGATGGACTGCATCCCAGAGTACTTAAGGAGGTGGCCTTGGAAATAGCGGATGCATTGACAGTCATTTTCCAACATTCCATTGACTCTGGATCAGTTCCTATCGAGTGGAGGGTAGCCAATGTAACCCCACTTTTTAAAAAAGAAGGGAGAGAGAAAACGGAATTATAGACCGGTCAGCCTGACCTCAGTAGTGGGTAAAATGATGGAATCAATTATTAAGGATGTCATAGCAGCGCATTTGGAAAATGGTGACATGATGGGTCCAAGTCAGCATGGATTGTGAAAGGGAAATCATGCTTGACAAATCTTCTGGAATTTTTTGAGGATGTTTCCAGTAAAGTGGACAAAGGAGAACCAGTTGATGTGGTATATTTGGACTTTCAGAAGGCTTTCGACAAGGTCCCACACAAGAGATTAATGTGCAAAGTTAAAGCATATGGGATTGGGGGTAGTGTGCTGACGTGGATTGAGAACTGGTTGTCAGACAGGAAGCAAAGAGTAGGAGTAAATGGGTACTTTTCAGAATGGGCAGGCAGTGACTAGTGGGGTACCGCAAGGTTCTGTGCTGGGTCTCCAGCTGTTTACATTGTACATTAATGATTTAGACGAGGGGATTAAATGTAGTATCTCCAAATTTGCAGATGACACTAAGTTGGGTGGCAGTGTGAGCTGCGAGAAGGATGCTATGAGGCTGCAGAGTGACTTGGATAGGTTAGGTGAGTGGGCAAATGCATGGCAGATGAAGTATAATATGGATAAATGTGAGGTTATCCACTTTGGTGGTAAAAACAGAGACACAGACTATTATCTGAATGGTGACAGATTAGGAAAAGGGAAGGTGCAACGAGACCTGGGTGTCATGGTACATCAGTCATTGAAGGTTGGCATGCAGGTACAGCAGGCGGTTAAGAAAGCAAATGGCATGTTGGCCTTCATAGCGAGGGGATTTGAGTACAGGGGCAGGGAGGTGTTGCTACAGTTGTACAGGGCCTTGGTGAGGCCACACCTGGAGTATTGTGTACAGTTTTGGTCTTCTAACTTGAGGAAGGACATTCTTGCTATTGAGGGAGTGCAGCGAAGATTCACCAGACTGATTCCCGGGATGGTGGGACTGACTTATCAAGAAAGACTGGATCAACTGGGTTTGTATTCACTGGAGTTCAGAAGAATGAGAGGGGACCTCATAGAAACGTTTAAAATTCTGATGGGTTTAGACAGGTTAGATGCAGGAAGAATGTTCCCGATGTTGGGGAAGTCCAGAACCAGGGGTCACAGTCTAAGGATAAGAGGTAAGCCATTTAGGACCGAGATGAGGAGAGACTTCTTCACCCAGAGAGTGGTGAACCTGTGGAATTCTCTACCACAGAGAGTAGTTGAGGCCAATTCACTAAATATATTCAAAAGGGAGTTAGATGAAATCCTTACTACTCGGGGGATCAAGGGGTATGGCGAGAAAGCAGGAAGGGGGTACTGAAGTTTCATGTTCAGCCATGAACTCATTAAATGGAGGTGCAGGCTAGAAGGGCTGAATGGCCTGCTCCTGCACCTATTTTCTATGTTTCTATACCGAGTACTCAATATTGCAGAAACTCTGGAAAAATGTAAGTGTAAGGATGCAATTAAAAAAGAGATTGGGAAAGCAAAGAAATAGCATGAAAGAATGTTGGCAAGTAAAATCAGGGAAAACCCAGAGATGTTTTATAAATATATTAAGAGCAAGAGGATAATTAGAGAAAGCGTGGGGCCTATTGGAGACCATAAAATAAATCTGTGTGTGGAGGCAGAAGACGTGGGTGAGATTCTTAATTATTACTTTGCATCTTTTTTCACAAAAGCGAAGGGCGATGCAGACTTTGCAATGAGGGAGGAGGAGTATGAAATATTAGACGAGATAAACATCGCGTGAGAGGAAGTATTAAAGGGCTTAGCAGCTTTGAAAGTGGATAAAATCACCAGACCGGCTGTTAAGAGAAATAAAAGAGAAAATAGCAGAGGCTTTGACCATCATTTTACAGTCCTCTGGCTACAGGTGTGGTACCTTTGTTTAAAAAGGAGAAACAGATAGACCGAGTAATTACATGCCAGTCAGCCTAACCTCGGTGATGGGAAAATGATTGGAAAAAGTCCTGACGGATAGGATAAATCTTCATTTAGAAAGACATGGATTAATCAAGGACAGTCAGCATAGATTTGTTAAGGGAAGGTCGTGTCTGACTAACTTGATAAAATTTTTCGAGGAGGTAACCAAGAGGGTCAATGAGGGCAGTGCGTATGATGTGTATGGATTTTAGCAAAGCTTTTGATAAGGTCCCACATGGCAGACTGGTCACAAAAGTAAAAGCCCATGGGATCCAGGGCAAAGTGGCAAGTTGGATCCAAAATTGGGTCAGAGGCAGGAAGCAAAGGGTAATGGTTGATGGGTGACTGGAAGGCTGTATCCAGTGGGGTTCCACAAAGCTTGGTGCTGGCTCTCTTGCTTTTTGTGGTAAATATCAATGACTTGGACTTGAATGTTGGGGGTATGATTAAGAAGTTTGCAGATGACACTAAAATAGGAAGATATCAACGTACTGGTCAGATGGGCAGAACAGTGGCAAATGGAATTCAATCCGGATAAGTGAGGGCTTCCTTTGGGAGTGGTCTTTGGTAATGAGCACAAGGAAAGTAATTGAGGTAGGCGGCCAAAATTGTAACACATGCAGCATTACATAATCCTTTTATCGCACCACCATGTTTTATCTTCATAGTGCTTTCAGACATTTGGCAAGTACACCACAAAGTCAAGAATGTTGTGCTAGTGTATTTTCTTACTGAATTCTGCTTTGTGTGATTGAATCCTCATCACTGAGTGTCATATGCAATATTTGTCTTTCAGAGATCAAAGCCAAACTGTTTGAAACCTCCAGTAAGACAGGCCAGAATGTTGGTAAGTTTATGTTTCTGTATCACACACACACTCTCCCTCTGTGCCACATCATATCTCTCTTATTTCCTCCCTCTCTCTCTGAAATATTGTAATAAAGTTTTGATGAGCAGAGGAGGTGTAATGAGGTCTTGAAATTGAGGGGAAGGTTTTGTAATGAGTCTTGAAGATTGGAGGACTTTGTAATGAGGGGTGTAATGGGATTTCCAGGAACTTGAATGCAAAGAACCAACATCCTTTTGTTCTCATATTTCAGATGAACTCTTTCAGATAGTAGCAGAAGATTACGTGAATGTAACGGCCTTCCAAGTGATGACAGGTAAATAGATGGTAATTGGGGCTTCATCAGATACCAACAGGAGCAGCGTTAATCGTTCACTATGTGGCAGAATCTGGGGGGCGTGCGTGCGTAACAGGGTCTGGGGTGTTTGCTATGGGTGTTAGTATATATCACGGTCTGGGGCACTCACCGGGTGTGAATAACAGAGTCTGGGGTATCACTCTGGTCAGCATATGACAGGGTCTGGGCTATACGCTGTGTGTGAGTGTCGATATATAACGGTCTGGAATATATGCTGTGTGTGAATGTCAGTATATAATGGGGTCTGGGCTATATACTGTGTGTGTATATGGGGTCTGGGATTATGCTATATGCGAGTGTTAGGGGCCGAAATTGTCCTCCGTCCTAAAAGGGTTGCACCTTCCATTTTTAAGTGTTCTGTCTGCTCCAATGCATGAGGCAAACAATCTGGAGAAATTCAGCTTTTTTTTTTGAGCGGAGCAGATGTGGGGTCGTCAGCGGGGCGGAAGTGCGGGCGGGTCGGAACAGCCGTCGCTCCAAGTCATCAGCGCCGCGCTGATGCGTCACAACATCCCTTCCCTTCAGTTAAAAGGGAGGCTTGCTACGAACTCTGCAGCCATTTTAGTGACAAACACTGGGCCACCAGGGAGGGTTTCTGCCAGGCCAGTGCCCCGGTACCCGGCCGAACCCGTGGCAACCATTGTTGGGCCGACTTGGCAGTTGGCCGACAATTAAAATAAAATGGCAGCCACAGCAGTGCCTCCTCCCTTTTAAGGGCGAACGCGCCGTCCAGCCACAAGAAGCTTCCCGCCGGGGAAAGCTGTCGGGGGCTCCCGCAGGGCAATTTCCCACAAGGGGCAGAAAGAGGGTCACCACCGCCAGTCGGTAAGGGGTCAGTGCGTGCCCGACAGGAACACCATTCCAAAAATAAAGGAGGGCAATTTTCAAAATGGCAGCCCCATCACACCGACTGAGCGGTGAGTCCTTACCGACCCGTGGCTGCCTCTTCGAGGCAGTCACAGCTCTTATAGAAAGGGGCAATTTTGGCTCCTTAATATATAACAGGGTCTGGGATATTTGCTGTGTCTGAGTGTTGGTATACAACAGTCTCGGGTATTTGCTGTGTTACTATTATCATGGGTCTCATGCACTATTTTTGGTTTGTTTTTAGAAGATGAAGCTGTGAACCTGGCTGAGAAGAAGAAACCCACCTATTTGTTTGGCTGTTGTCACCAATAGCATCTGATTTGTAAAGACCGATTTGCCAATATTTTAAGGAGGAATTCTTACGCAAATTCACTGGACTGAAACTCCTTATCCACAAGACTGTCGGAATATCATGGTCTCCAGATTTTTCTGAGGCTGGATCAATGTAATGTGACTAATAGGGAATGCAGTGTCCAAATGATAGCCTGACCCTTGAACTGAAGTGACCTTTCTTGCTGGAATACCACGATCAGCACATCTCTGAACTTGATGTAGAATCTGTCTCCCGACAGTCCTCTACACACAGCTAATCATATGGCTTTTTATATTTTAGAACCTTGCCAAGATTTTGTGCATGATGTACATTTTTTTTTGCCTTTACTGATTTTGTGACAATTTAATTGTTTTTGTGTTGCCTATTGAAAGTCGTGGCATATCTCAAGAGTGTTCGCCACACCAAGCAGGGTGCCCTATGCCTATTACGCTGCATCCACGGCACCCAGATTCCAGGACCTACCTTTCCGCGCCTGTTGGCCATGATATTGTGCGGAATTTTTAAACACACACGTGCATTAAATCTTGTGAATTTTTTTTTCAGACTGCTCCTCAGCTGTTTGCCGTAAGATACGACTGTTATAGAACTGACTATTAGTATTAACTCTGCCTGGCAACAGGCTTGGAAGGACAACCTGTGATGAGGGGTTGCTTTCAGTTTTTGCTAATGTTCTTTTGGTGCATTATGTTTCTGAATATTCTCCAATAGAACTGTGGCAGTGTTTCAGAATGCACTGGGTTTTGGATTCTGGTCTTGCTAATGGGAGAGATTCTTCTAAATTGCAACCTCAGTAGTATAGCACTGACAAAGTCTAGCCCGTCATATTATAGCAATACTGCCTATTGGTATAGTGAGAGGAGGGGAAACACTGCACACTAGGAAACGAGATGCCAATGTACGTTTGGTGTGGAGGATGCTGATTGCAATAGAAACTGACTTCAGAAACTATGGGTGGTCTCCCAATTCAGTTGCTTGTAAGGCAGTAGTGGGAACACAGTGCAACAGCTGAAGGTTGTGCCCACCTTATGCCAGATACAAGTGGGGGTGGGGGGGGCTCTGACCTTTGTATGACATGGGGTCACGTGTTTGGTGATGAGATCTCCTGGTCATATAATATGAACCCCACACTTCACAGATGAGAACCAGTGTGTCATCGGCACAGCTCTCAATGTGTTTGTTTTAAATACTGAAGTTTCCTTTCATTATGATTCCCTTGTTGTCTTGATTAGTTACGGCTGGCAGACAAATTATTTTTAGCATTACAGGCAACATCATCTCATCATCCCAGCACCATTGGACATGTATGTGGTGGCAGCAAATTCAATAATAGTAAAGCTGTGTTAAAGGGTTGGTTGATTGGTTAATACTAATATCTTCCATATGTGATTTCTTTATTTTTCTTTGATTGCTGGTACAGGATTCATGGCTATGAGCACAGATTACTCCTCTGTTCTCAAAATCTGATGAAAATTTCAAGTGGCAAATAAACTCAAAGAACAGCCTGTTGCTGTTACTGTAACCCCTGTAGAACCATTAAGTGCAATTTGTGTTTCTAAATCCTTTATTTTCTACTTTTTTTCCCTCTTCCCCATTACTCTGCTAATATGCGCCCACCATATCCTTCAACTAGGAGAAGAAGCCTGTAACAGCCTTTTTGGTGGAAGGTGCAGAACCATGTGTCCAGGCAACATTTCCAGTCGCCCTCCCCACCCCGCCCCAGTTTGATGAAGATTCTTAACTTAGCAGCTTATCTGAACACTTGACACGACCACACACCTCTATGAAAGCTCTATGTCTGTAATTAGTAACTGTAATATCTAAGGTGAGCTCAGTATGATGTATAATTTAATAGTGGGGAACATAAGCTATTGAGTGGAAATATATATAGTTACCCAATATAGCCTGTTGTATATTGTATTTGAGTAGAGGCTTTTGAATTTCGACCCAAAATATCTAGAAATGTGTGAACATGTTTGGAGTTGGGTTTGGTTTGAAAACAATTGGAGCTTCAAATGCTAAATTAGCTTAATTTTAGAGCATGGTGACGGTTCCATTTGTGTAACTGAGGTGAAACTGTCAATCTATAGCTAAAGATTGCTTCTAGCTGAACTCTCATTGTGACTGGCTGGGACTTCCCCTCTCTGCTCGGGTTGAACAACCACATATTCCTCAAATTATTGGTGCGTTTAAAGCTGTATATGCACAACACTTAAATGCTTTGAAAGGTCAATGGTGTAAATGTTCTTTCACAGATGAGAGAGAAAACTCGAGAGTTAACGAGTGTTGGCATGATCTACTGAACTTAGTTTCAAAGCACTACACTGGAAATATGTTGTCGGGGTCTTTAAAAATAATTTTCAGGCTAGGGGAAAATTTGCTGTATTTCCTGCAGTGGCAGATAGCCATACTTGTAAGAGGTAATAAAACATTGCCTCACTATAGTGAGCACATATGTTGATCTAAAGGGAAAGTTTGTGTGGTTGAGATTCACCTTTGAAAATAGAGTGTAGCAGCTCAGGACAATTCAAGTGATCTTTTTCTTTACTTTTGTTTCACAAGTGATTTTTGGCTACAGCTTACTGTACACTTTGAGGGCAGGGACTGTCTAAAGGTTCTGGCACAACACAGGTACAAGGCACTGCTTTCTGATCAAAGACTTATTTATTTTGCATGTGCAAAAGACTATAGTGCATCATGGAAACCCAACAGTTGGTGCTGTGGAGTCAGTGTATCTTGTAATTCATTGGTCCTCCGAATAAACCTAATATAGCTGGTTAATTATTATATCAGTTGTTAACACTATCATCTGTATTCATTACTGACCATTTGGATTTTGTGTTGAAACATTTGTTACAAAGGCATTTTGTTTTAATTTTAATGTAAAAGTATGATTAAATGCGCAAGGCTTCAACAGTATTTTACTGTGAGAATTGCTTTATTTGAAGTAATTGTCATTATAGCATTCGAGAATGTCGGTTTTATTTTTGTCTTGCAAAATAACAGACTCTCTTGCATATCCTAGCTGGGCAGCTGGTGTAAGCATCGTGTTTAGTTACATGTGGTTTTGAGCCGTACGGATATGAGGTTTCCAGGTTTGATTGCTTGCTTGTATGTGCTGAGTTACAGGATCCTAGCCAGGATTGGCTGGGGGCAAATTGGCAGGAGTTCTCATTCTTGATCGTTAGAGTCAGCTATGGCTGCCTGTAACACCCTGCAGTGATGAAATATCCTGCCAATGCTCTCACTTCCTGTGGAGAGGCCACTTACATGACGACATACATACTGAAGGGTTATTGCTGTCCATTGAACGTTCTTGTCTTTCTCAGTTTTATTGATACTATTATGATCATTGCTTGTGAAGTGTCCTGTATTGTTCCTGCTAAGCCCCAAATATCTGGTCTTGTGTACTCTTCCTCTGGCTTTATCGTCACTGTGTTGAAATCCAGACTCACTGGACCCTTGCTACAATTTGTAGACTTTTAAAACCCAAGCTTGATTTACTGTGTCTTCACTTTTCAGGTTGGTCTGTATTATGGACCTCCACCTAAGTTTCTCAATTTACCTTAGAAATACTACTGTTTTTTTTGCTATTTTCTCCCATGCTGCTCTTTTAACTCAGCTCTCTTCTCCTGTTTCCCCTTCGGATCTCCTGTACCGCATACTATAGGACAAAACATAAATAGCATTTTTAGTATTAATAGAGGCATCGAGTACAAGAGACAAGAAATAACTTGCATTTAAATATAGCACCTTGCTGCATGGCCTCAGGATATCCCAAAGTGCTTCACAGCCAAATAATTACTTCTGAAGTGTTGTCTTTGCTGTAATGTAGGGAAATGGTAATGATACATTTATTCCATGTAATGAGTAAGCCTGAGTAGTGTGTAGATTTGGATCCCCCATTGTAGAAAGAACATTAATCAATGCTGGATGGTCCCTATGGTTTTAATCAGGATAATGCCTGGGTTGAGAAACTAGTTAGGAGGAAATATTGGGGCTACAGACATTGCGAGACATCAGGGAGGGAGAAAGTTACCGGTTGCTCCAGGAGGCAGCCACACCCTCTGGATTAAATACTTTAGAATTGACACATGGTCAGGGACAGGAGGGTATGACTGTGAGTGAAGCAGGTAAGGGGATCCAGGAGATAGTATTGCAGGAGTCTCAGTTTCTGCACTTGTCCAATAGATTTGAGATTCTTGCAACCCATGAGGATAAGTGTGCAGACAGCAGCGTGGATGAGCAGACTGGCCAAGGCACCATGGTGCAGAAAGCCATTCAAGTGGGGGAGTAAAGAGGCAGTGAATGTAGTGGGGGACAGTATGGTTAGGGGGATAAATAGGGTTCTCTGCTGTGTTGCCTACCCGGTGCCAGGGTAAAGGACATCTCCGGACTGGAGAAGAACTTGAAGTGGGAGGGGGAGGATCCAGTTGTCGTGGTACACCTAGGTACCAATGACACAGGTAGGACTAAGAAAGAGGTTCTGATGTGAGAGTTTGAATAGGAGTTAAATTGAAAAGCAGAATCACAAAGGTAATAATCTCTGAATTATTACCTGAGCCACGAACAAATTGGCATACAGTCAATAGAATCAGGGAGATGAATGCGTGGCTGAGGTTGGTGTGGGAGAAGTGGGTTTCGTTTCATGGGGCACTGGCACCAATACTTGGGAAATAGCTGTTCCGCGGGGACAGACTACACCTGAACTATGCTGGAACCAGAGTTCTAGCAAACCAACTAACTCGTGAGATAGACAGGGCTTTAAACTAAATAAGGGGGTGGGACGAGGACGGTCGCAGTAGAGAGCAATCTAGAATGTTAAAGAGAAAAGAAAAGGAAGCAATGCAGGAAAGTGATTGTGGTAAGGATAACCAGATAATGTCAGGAAGGGACAGAGCATACAAACACAAGAGTGCACTAACAAATAGGGTCCAGGTAAGAAAAAATAGCGATAAGACAAATAGGGCTTTAGTACAAAATAATGTTAAGATGTCTAATAATAAGACAAATTTAAAAGCTTTGTATCTGAATGCACGAAGCATCTGTAATAAGGTAGACGAATTAACAGCGCAAATAGATGCAAACTGATACGATATAGTTGCAATTACGGAGACATGGTTGCAGGCTGACCAGGGTTGGGAACTGAATATCCAAGGATATTCGATATTTAGGAAGGACAGCCAAAAAGGAAGAGGGGGTGGTGTGGCGTTGTTCGTAAAGGATGAAATCAGAGCAATAGTGAGAAAGGATATTGGCTCAGAAAATCGAGATGTAGAATCAGTCTGGGTGGAGCTAAGGAGCACCAAGGGAAAACATTGGTGGGAGTTGTCTATAGGCCTCCAAACAGTAGTGGGAGTATAGGGGATGGCATCAAACAGGAAATTAGAGATGCATGTAGCAAGGGTATTACAATAATTGTAGGTGACTTTAATCTATATATAGATTGGCAAACCAAATTAGTAATAATACTGTGCCAGATGAATTCCTGGAGTGTGTACGAGATGGTTTTTTAGACCAGTATGTTGAGGAGCCTACTAGGGAACAGACTATCCTAGATTGGGTAATGTGTAATAAGGGGTTAATTAACAGTTGTTGTGTGGGGTCCTTTAGGGAAGAGTGACCATAACATGATTGAATTCTTTATTAAGATGGAAAGTGAAGTGGTCCAATCGGAAACTAGGATCCTAAATCTTAAAGGAAACTACGAAGGTATGAGGAATGTATTGGCTATGATAGATTGGGAAGATTCATTAAAAGGCATGATGGTGGATAGGCAATGGCATGAATTGCAACAGTTATACATTCCTTTCTGGTGTAAAAACACAAAAGGAAAAGTGGCCCAATCCATGGCTAACAAGAAATTAAGGATAGTATTAGATCCAAAGAGGAGTCATACAAAGTTGCCAGAAAAAGTAGCAAGCCTGAGGATTGGGAGCAGTTTAGAATTCAGCAAAAAAGGACCAAGAGATTGATTAGGATGGGGAAAATAGAGTATGAGAGTAAACTTGCAAGGAACATAAAAAAACAACGGCAAAAGTTTCTACAAGCACATAAAAAGAAAAAGATTAGTAAAGACAAATGTAGGGAAAATTTGTAATGGGGGACAAGGAAATGGCAGAACAATTAAATAAATACTTTAGTTCTGTCTTCACAGAAGAGGACACAAATAACGTCCCAGAAATGCTAAGGAACCAAGGGTCTACTGAGCAAAAGGAATTAAAGGAAATGATGATTAGTAAGAAATTAGTGCTGGAGAAACTAATGGGACTGAAGGTAGATGAATCCCCAGGGCCTGATGATCTGCATCCCAGAGTACTAAGAGGTAGCCATGGAAATAGTGGATGCATTGGTTGTCATCTTCCAAAATTCTACAGATTATGGAATAGTTCCTGCAGATTGGAAGATGGCAAATGTAACCCCACTATTTAAAAAAAGGAGGGAGAGAGAAAACGGGGAACTACGGACTGGTTAGCCTGACATCAGCAGTAGGGAAAATGCTAGAGTCTATTAAAAAGGATGTGATAACAGCACACTTAGATAATATCAACAAAGTCAATATGAAAGCAAAATAATGTTTGACAAATCTTCTGGAATTTTTTGAGGATGTAACTTATTAGAACATAAAAAATAGGAGCAGGAGTAGGCCATATGGCTCCTCGAGCCTGCTCCACCATTTAATACGATCATGGCTGATCCGATCATGGACTCGGGTCCAATTCCCTGCCCGCTCTCCATAACCCCTTATTCTCTTATTGTTTAAGAAACTGTCTATTTCTGTCTTAAATTTATTCAATGTCCCAGCTTCCACAGCTCTGAGGCAGATCCATAACCCTCAGAAGAAATTTCTCCTCATCTCAGTTTTTAATGGGCAGCCCCTTATTCTAAGATTATGCCCTCTAGTTCTAATATCCCCTATCAGTAGAAACATCCTCTCTGCATCCACCTTGTCAAGCCCCCTCATAATCTTATACGTTTTGATAAGATCACACCTCATTCTTCTGAATTCCAATGAGTAGAGGGTCAACCTACTCAACCTTTCCTCATAAGTCAACCCCCTCCTCTCCAGAATCAACCTTGTGAACCTTCTCTGAAGTACCTCCAAACAAGTATATTTTTTCATAAATATGGAAACCAAAACTGCACGCAGTATTCCACGTGTGACCTCATCAATACTCTGTACAATTGTAGCAAGACTTCCCTGCTTTTATACTCCATCACCACCTTACTGCCTGCCCTCCAACCAAGCCTCGGGTCATCTATCATCAATGACGCTACTCAGCGCTGAGCTTGCGGACAACACTTCATCGTAGGCAATTAGGCTTATAGAGCTGTGCCTGGTCTCCAGTTGGCTTGGACTCCCTTGCCACTGGACCAAGACCTTGTTCAGTTAAGCCCGTGTGGTTGCCGGTGTGCAGCGGCCACCCTATGTTAAAAGAACTCATGCACAGGCATCTTCCACTTTGTCAGTATGAAGTTCAGGACCTGGAACGTCAGGACAATCCCAACAACAACAGGCCGGAACGCCACACCGCCATAGTTTCCTAGGAGCTCAGAAGTTTTGACATTGACATCGCCACCCTAAGCGAGACCCGTCGGGCTGGGGAAAGCCAGTTGAAGGAACATGGTGGAGGTTACACCACCTTCTGGAAAGGGAAACCAGAGGCAGAACGCCGCCTTCATGGAGTCTGCTTTGCCGTCACGAATGAGCTGGTTGACCGCCTCAAAGACTCCCCCTGTGGGGTTAACGAACGCTTCATGACTCTTCATATTGCCCTATCTCAGAACCAATGCGCCACAGTCTTCAGTGTGTACGCCCCTACACTCGATGCAATGGATGAGGCTAAAGAGGATTTTTATTCCAACCTCGAGACTTCCTTGTCCTGTGTTCCCACGGGTGACAAATTGATCCTCCTGGGTGATTTTAATGCCAGGGTCGGCAAAGACACAGCCCTCTGGGGCGGCATGATTGGCAGAGAGGGGATAGGGAAAGCCAACTCCAGCGGTACCCTACTCCTGACAAAATGTCTAGAACATGAACTCATCAACACCCTGTTCCACTGTTCCCTCAATCTGTTTCAGCGAACACCTTGTTGCCTTTTCTGTAAAAGACCTTTATTGAAGATTCTCCAGCCGGGACTTGTCAAGACAAAGGAACACTCTCTGGACAAGCCCCTTTACAGCGCAAAAACATAGCAGTTATTCCCCCCCCCCCCCCCCACTCCCCCGAGTATGTCCAATGGCAGGCGAGGAAGTCTCCTAATTAGGGCTGGCCCCAAGGTCAGCTTGTTTATAGCTTCGTTACATTATCCTATCAGTAAAAAACCATTTCCTCCTTATCAGTAAAAACCATTACGTTACCCTTTCCTATCCGTGATTGCTTTTTTTTCGCGTGACCCATGTTTAACCTCAACTCTTAGTAACCCTTTTTTTTTCTGTCGATTCTGCAATTGTCTGCATCTTGACATTTCTTTAGCTATTTTCCCATGATTCCCTATCTCCATCCCTCTGCCACATTCACAATCCTTCTGTACACATTCTCATTCCCCCCTTTTATTATTCCATGAAAATGCTGGTGACTATTCCAGCCGTATCACATTCAGCTGTTCGCACTCTTTCCTGATTCTCCTTGTCATCGAGTAGGTCTTTAGTTTGCTGGACCATAATCCGGGAGCCCATGGCCATAAGAGGGTTTGCTAACCTTGCCATCATGACTTTACAACAAAGGTTAAAGCAACCGATAATCAAGCAACAGGTAATTATTACTACGATGAGAATAATTGCCCCATGCATTAGATAGGATCCCCAGGATCCCCCTAATAGCCAATCAAACCAGCTAGATCCTCCTGCTGGCGTGGATAACTTCTTTACTTTCTGTCTTATGTGATCAACGAGATTGGTTATGTTTTCTGAACTATCGGGAATGTAAGTGCAACATTCAGATCCTATCAGGGCACATGTCCCCCCTTTCTCAGCTAACAGGTAATCGAGGCCCATTCAGTTTTGTAATGCTACGGTCCGTATTGCTACCATTTCGGCCGTGATGTCCTCCAGAGCTTCAGCAGTATAGTTAGCTATCTGTTCCAATACCCTCTCTAGGTTCTGTACTTCATCCATGGTGCGTCCTATCCCGTATGGGAACATCATGACCCCAAAGAACCTCTCGGCGGGGGTGAGGGCTCGCCTGTGTCAGCTGGAGGCACGTGCTTCTGCCAGGGTACGTGTTTGCCGCACAAATGGCACCACATATCCCAAATAGCAGGACCCCGTCCATCGCCGGGGTAACCAGGAATATGCCCTATGCCCGCACACAAAATACGTGCCGTTATATGCTGCCTTTTCATATATTGTGTCGGGGTCTGAAGACTGGGCCCACAGACCTCCACCTGTTTTATTCGGAAGGCGAGAGAGGATAGTGACCCATGCGCCTGTTGTAATGTTGAGGTTGTGTGGGCAATCGCTGTACCCTATGATATGTCCCTTTCTGCTGGTGTCGCATCGGGTTAAACATATGGTCCGGGTTGGGCTCCCAGTCCCCGAGGTATTGGTCAGGACTAAGAATGGGGGTTCCTTTTTATGGTCATAGGGTGGTTGGTACCATCCCTGGAATGTTTGACTAATGGGGTACCCAGCACTCTCCCACTCGGTGACGTCCCCGTGGTTGTCCACACGGTAGCGGTATGATGGTCCTCCTGCCCTCCTTGATCCCTCTCTTGACCCGCCTTTCATCTTTCGTATTTGCATTGGCTCCCCCCTCCTCTCATGCTATTCTGGCTCAGAAGCCACTTGACAGTCTCAGTTAGGGTCAGTGGAACGGGGCGCAAAGGAATTCCCCCTTTGGAATGTATAGGGATATGTGAGCACACCCAGCAACTAGAAAAGTTCCCATTTCGCGCATAAACATAAGACATATACAAAAAGGTGTTTACATGGAGCTCTCGCTTCAGTCTCGCTTCCCACGCGCCGCACTTGACGTACACCAACACTACTATACAGACTGTGGCACACAGACACAGTTTCATCTTATCGCTCTAGGTTAAAATTACTCGAGAACAAAATGTTTCTTGTAGTGTCTCTATGGACAAGGATAAATAGTTCAAATATTTTTTGCTGATTCAAAGAGTTCGGTTTTCTCGCCTCTCTTAGATCACCGTCGGTGTAGCTGGTTGTCTATCACTACGGGCAGGGATTCAAACTGTTCTCCTCGGGACCCACTCGGTTAGTCGGGATGCTCCTCGGAAGGACCTTATTCAGCTATGGAGAAGAGGAAGTCTTATTAGTGCTACTTTGGATTGACAATCCAAGACCCTTGTGACCGCCTTAGGCCGTGACTAGAATGACAATGTCAGAATTTGTTGATTCTCCTTGGTGCCCGTGAGTCTGCCTCGAGCCTCTTCGCAAGGCTTTATTAATGTCTGTTTAGATTCTCACATCGTATCCTGTCGGAATGTTATTGAATTGATAACTTCTGGAGCCTTGGTACAAGGCCAAAGAGAGGCCTTTTACCTCCTTATGGGCCAGTGCAGGAACCAGCACTTTAACCTTGTCCCGCTGGTATCTCTAATGCCAAATTTCTCTTACAATTCCCCCCTTTTGGCCCTTGGCTATACACCAAGCTGGCTATATTTCCTGATAACTATCTCCCTGTAGGCAAGTTCCAGATAGGTTCGTTCACCTGGGTGGCCATCTCCCAAGCTTCGGGACCTCCTGAAACCTTCCCACAGAGTTATATAAGGTAAGTCCTTCCTGTAGGACTGCTTAAATTTTCATCCCTTCTGGCCTTAATCATAGTGCGTGCCCTGACTTATCGTTTGGCCTGTTTAATTTGTGCACATGTTAATCCCATCATGACCATCAGAACCAGGCCCTGTATTACTACAAGTACATGTGATAATATTCAGATCCACCCATAAGAATTATAAGTCCAATATCCCACAGCTTTGAGTACCAGGGCTGATCAGCCAGCATTGCGTTAGTGTCTCTCTGTAAGTTGTCTATTTCTTCCATCAGCTGGACAGAATCGTCTTTGATTCTGGATTCCTTGCACCAAACGTAATTGTTCCTCATTTAGTTCCGGTATCTGTTTGCCTTGCGGTTCCCATACCGCCTCTTCGTACCCTTCTCGGAGGGATCCGTGATTGTTCCGTGGATGATTTCCGTTGTCTCGGGATGTATGTGGTATCCATCTATGTCTATTTCTCCCTTGGGTTTGGCGATGACACAGGGGGTGACTCCTCCCCTAGTCTTAATCGTCCGATTGGCTGTTCCTGTGCTCACGCACCAAATCTCCATTCCCTTGTGGAGCAGCGATTGTTTCGGAATAGTGTTCGAGAGGAGCGATACTCAGCATGCATCCGTTTGTTTGGTGGAATCTGCAATCATCATTCGTCATTCGTGGCGTACCTTGACATAAAACCACTTGGTTAATTTTATAGCAATCAGTTATGTCAATGCCTTTCGTATTAATTTAATTTTAATCACCCGTCTGGTAGGCTGATGGTAACACCACTGAGTTTGGTTTCTTACTTCACCGATATTATCGATCTGGTATAAGGGGTCTCCCTTTGTTACATCATACTGTGTAATGGACAACATCAATCCAATCATATTCACCCGCCCAGTAATACATCTGAATTTTGGCACCCATGCGTGACTATTCCTTCGTACCTTGCATGTGTTATTCATTTTTTTTTATCTAGAGTCCAATTGTTAAGTATGCTGTTCGGAATCCAATCTGGTATGTCTCCATTCTGGAGTTGCTCCAAGTTATGTTGTACCTCACTTAATATCCAGGCCCCATACCCGGAGCAAACTATTTCAGCCTGTAATCGTTTACTTATATCTTTCCCCATTGCGTGGATCAATTTTATTGTCTTGGCATTTCGGCAATGTATGGGCCACCTGTAACAGTTCCCCTTCCGCGCCATCTCCCAACCGCGCTTGTAGGGCTTGGTTATCCAAGTCCCTCCCCACTAAACCCTCAAGACTACACCATTAAGTTGTTAACCCGGTCGTATATTGCATACAGGTCTATGGAATTCATCGTCACAACCCCTACCGCATAACCCATGCCTAGTGTTTCCATTATTCCCCTTTTTGCTCGACCTTGCCCTGTTCCCTTTCTGACATTAAATCTCAGGGTAGTGGGTTCCGGGCCTTCAAGGATCCGTTGTGTCAGGTTCTGGTATAGACTTATAGTTTCATTCCCACAGAAGCTAGGAAAAATGATATCCATTAGGTTTAGGATAAGTAGTCGCTGACGCACCCCAAATTATATCCTTTCTTTAGATTCTTTTATTACTAGCCCCCCCCTTTGGCTCCAGTCTTTATGGACGGGCATGTGGGAGGAGGATGTGTGGTGATACTATAAAGAGTTGTAGTTCCCAGAGTGGTTGTTGGAGCAACAGTGGTGGATCTATTCCGGACTCAAATGTCCCAACACCACTGATCTGTACCCACACACGGGGAGGCCGGGCATGTTCTCCAACTGGTATTCCCTGGTTGAGGTCTCCCTGGGCAAAGACAGGCGTGTGCCTTATATTCCAGAGACCTCCCTTGGTCTTAATTTTATCCCACTGGCCAGTTTTCCTAAACAACCCCCCCTTTTGCTCCGTTCTGTTCCCACCCTTCTGTTTCTTGCGGGTGGATTTGGCTGCTTGTTTGCAGCTTCGTCCGCCCAGGCATCCAGTTGGATTTCTGCGCCCTTCCACTTTTGGTCACTTCTGACACCAAATGTTAATACGGATTCTTTTTCCCTCAATCTGTTTCAGTGAACACCTTGTTGCCTTTTCTGTAAAAGACCTTTATTGAAGATTCTCCGGCCGGGACTTGTCAAGACAAAGGAACACTCTCTGTCAGAGCTTGTTCACCTTCCTCTGGACAAGCCCCTTTACAGCACGAAAACACAGCAGTTATACATTTTCAAAACATAACACATCTGATTAGCACTTGGTCTGCCCACTCCCTTTCTGCCTCCCCCCGAGAATGTCCAATGGCAGGCGAGGAAGTCTCCTAATTAGGACTGGCCCCAAGGTCAGCTTGTTTATAGCTTCGTTACATTATCCTTCCTTATCAGTAAAAACCATTACGTTACCCTTTCCTATCCGTGATTGCTTTTCTTTTGCGTAACCCGTGTTTAACCTCAACTCTTAGTAACCCTTTTGTTTTCTGTCGATTCTGTAATTGTCTGCATCTTGACATTTCTTTAGCTATTTTCCCATGATTCCCTATCTCCATCCCTCTGCCACATTCACAATCCTTCTGTACACATTCTCACCACCAGTAGGACAAATAGAAGGTATCATGGCAACACCGTCGCACCTGCTTGACTATGTCATCGTCTGAGCCAGGGATCGCAAGGATGTGTGCATCACCTGCGCCATGGCAGGAGCTGACGACTGCTGGATGGACGACCGCCTAATCCGATCCATCATCAACATTGCTTTGGGGCAATGTTAGAGGGGGCAGCAGAAGCAGTTCCGCAAAAAAGTTAATGCTGGGGCACTTAGAGACCCAGCTAAGAGAGCCTTATACAGCCAGCGCCTCACAGCCAATCTGGCATGCCTTGATGACCCTGAGATGCTGAATGCCCACAGTGCTTAATCTGCCTTCCAGGCCTCTATAACCAGTGCCTGTGAAGAGACACTTGGTCACTCAACCAGAAAACATCAGGACTGGTTTGATGAAAATGATCAGGAGATCGAAGAACTAATAGATCGCAAGCGCAAAGCATTTCTGAGCCTCAAGCAACAACCCAAATCAGGAAGCTGCAAAACATTACAGACGGCTCAAGGCTTGGGTCCAACAAAAAACCCAGGACCTAAAGAACAGGTGGTGGATGGAGAAAGCACAGGAGATACAACAACTGGCCGACAGCCACGATACGTGAGGATTCTTCGCTGCAGTCAAGGCCACCTATGGTCCAAATTCCTAAGGCCCCACCCCACTCCTGGCCAAGAATGGGGAAACACTCATCAAGGACACCGAGACTGTCAGGGCCCGATGGAAGGAGCACTTTGCAGATCTCCTCAATCGAGACTCTGCCTTTGACTCGAATGTTCTCGACTCCATCCCGCAGCATGCGACCCGCCACCAACTCAATGAAACTCCAATGTTGTACGAGGTAGGCAAAGCCATAAAACAGCTCAAGAATAACAAGGCTACGGGTGCGGATGGAATCCCTGCTGACGGGCTAAAGTATGGCGGAGAGGCGCTGTTGGCGTGGATACATGACCTCATCTCTTTCATCTGGAGGGAGGAGAGCATGCCAGGAGATTGGAGAGATGCAGTGATTGTGACCATTTTTTAAAAAAGGGGACAAGTCCGACTGCGGCAACTACTGGGGAATCTCCCTGCTATCAACCACTGGGAAAGTTGTCACTCGAGTTCTCCTCAATCGTCTTCTCCCTGTGGCCGAGGAGCTCCTCCCGAATTACAATGCGGATTTCGTCCCCTATGGGGCACAACAGATGTGATCTTTGTAGTGCGACAGTTGCAGGAAAAATGCAGGGAGCAGCGCCAGCCCTTACACATGGCCTTTTTTGATCTTACAAAGGGCTTTGACACTGTCAACCGTGAGGGTCTATGGAGCGTCCTCCTCCATTTCGGATGCCCCCAAAAGTTTCTCAACATCCTTCACCTGCTTCACGATGACATACAGGCCGTGATCGTTGCCAACGGATCCATTACAGACCCAATCCACGTCCGGACCAGGGTCAAACAGGGCTGTGTCATCGCTCCAACCCTCTTCTCAATCTTCCTCGTCGCCAGGCTCCACCTTACAATCAACAAGCTCCCCGCTGGAGTAGAACTAAACTACAGAACCAGTGGGAAGCTGTTTAACCTACGCCGCCTCCAGGTCAGGTCCAAGATCATCCCAACCTCTGTCGTTGAGCTGCAGTTATGCGGTTAACGCCTGCGTCTGTGCACATTCAGAGGCTGAACTCCAGGATATAGTCAATGTATTCACTGAGGCATATGAAAGCATAAGCCTTATGCTTAACATCTGTAAGACAAAGGTCCTTCACCAACCTGTCACCGCCGCTCAGCACTACCCTCCAATCATCAAGATCCACGGCGCGGCTCTGGACAACGTGGACCATTTCCCATATCACGGGAGCCTCTTATCAACAAAGGCGGATATGGATGCGGAGATTCAACATCGCCTTCAGTGCGCCAATGCAGCCTTCGGCCGTCTGAAGAAAGACTAGGCCCTCAAATCTACCACCAAGCTCATGGTCTACAGGGCTGTAGTAATACCCGCCCTCCTGTATGGATCTGAGGCACGGACGATGTATAGCAGGCACCTCAAGTCGCTGAAGATACATCACCAACGATATCTCCGTAAGATCCTGCAAATCCCCTGGGAGGACAGGCGCACCAACATCAGTGTCCCCGACCAGGCTAACATCCCCAGTATTGAAGCACTGACAACACTTGATCAGTTTCGCTGGGCATGCCAGATACAAAACTCCCTAAGGAAATGCTTTATGCGGAGCTCCTTCATGGTAAACGAGCCAAAGGAGGACAGCGGAAACGTTATAAGGACACCCTCAAAGCCTCCCTGGTAAAGTGCGACATCACCACTGACAACTGGGAGACCCTGGCCGAAGACCGCCCAAGGTGGAGAAAGTACATCCGGGAGGGCGTTGAGCTCTTCGAGTCTCAACGCAAAGAGCATGAAGAGGCCAAGCGTAGGCAGCGGAAGGAGCATGCGGCAAACCAGCCCCACCGATGCCTTCCCTCGACAAATGTCTGTCCCACCTGTAACAGGGTCTGTGGCTTTCATATCAGACTGTTCAGCCATCAAAGATCTCACTTTGGAAGTGGAAGCAAGTCCTCCTCGATTCCGAGGGACTGCATATGATGATGATGGTGACTCCATCTCTTTTGCAATAAAGGCCAAGATTCCATTGGCCTTCCTGATCACTTACCTGCATACTAACTGTTATGTATGGAGAAAGAGTTAGACTGAATACTGTGAGCTCAAAGTAAAGTGTGACCGTAGTCTTTTATTGCAGGTCTCCAGAGTGCGGTGTGGCAAACATGGCCTGCAGGTTTTCAGTAGTGGCAGCGGATGTGCTAGCCGATATTATATCACATTCAATCTATTTGGAGTACGCATCTACAACCACAAGGAACATTTTATCCAAGAACGGGCCTGCATAGTCGACATGTACCCTAGACCACAGTTTGGAGGGCCAAGACCATAAACTTAGCGGCGCCTCCCTGGATACATTGCTTAACTGCGAGCATGTATTACATCTGTGCATGCAGGACTCTAAGTCTGCATCGATACCGGGCCACCACACGTGGGATCTGGCTATCGCTTTCATCATTCCGATGCATGGGTGGGTACTGTGGAGGTCATTAATGAAGGTGTCTCTGCCCTTCTTGGGAACCACTACTCAATTGCCCCACAGAAGGCAGTCTGCCTGTATAGACATTTCATCTTTGCACCGCTGAAACGGCCTCATCTCTTCCTACATTTCCACTGGGACACTGGACCAGCTCCCGTGAAGCACACAGTTTTTGACTAGGGACAATAAGGGGTCCTGGCTCGCCCAGGTTTTGATCTGCCGAGCTGTGACGGGTGATTTCTCACTCTCAACTGCTTCCATAACTATGGCTAAATCTGGGGGGCTGCGCCATTTCCAGCCCTGTGGTGGGCAACGGCAGCCTACTGAGCATCGGCGCAGTTTTTTGTGCCTGGTCTGTGGCGGATGGCATAGTTATATGCGGACAACGTGAGCTCCCATCTCTGGATGCGGGCCGATACGTTACTATTTATCTATCCCCTTAATCTCGGACAACAGGGCAATTCCAATTCGAATTTTAGCCCAAACAGATATTGATGCATTTTCTTTACCCCATAGACACACACTAACTTCTTTTTCAATCATGCTGTAGGCTTTCTCAGCCTTAGACAGACTCCTGGTTCAGCTTGTTGCAATACACAGCTGGCGCCATATGACAACACATCACATGCTAGTACCAAACGCTTACATGGATCATACAACACAAGCAATTTGTTTTGAGCATAACAATTTTCTAGCTTTTACAAAGGCATTTTCTTGGCTTTTGCCCCATGTCCATTTGTCCCCTTTACGTAGTAAGACATGCAGTGGTTCTAACAGTGTGATGAGACCCGGTAGGAAGTTACCAAAGTAGTTCAGGAGTCCTAGAAACGACCGCAGTTCCATCACGTTCTGTGACCTTGGTGTGTCTCGTTTGCCTCCGTCTTCGAATTGGTGGGCTTGATGTCGTCTGCCGCGATCCTCCTCCCCAGGAACTCCACTTCAAGCACCAGGAAAACGCACTTCGAGCGTTTTAACCTGAGCCGCAAGCGGTTGAGTCGACTAAGAACCTCCTCCAGGTTCTGCAGATGCTCAACTGTGTCCCAACCTGTAACCAAGATGTCGTCCTGGAAGACCACAGTGCACGGGACCGACTACAGTAAGCTTTTCATGTTTCTCTGGAATATCGCCGCCGCTGATCGAATTCCAAACGGGCATCTGTTATAAATGAAAAGACCTTTGTGCGTGTTAATGCAGGTGAGGCTCTTCGATGATTCCTCCAGTTCCTGCGTCATATAGGCTGAAGTCAAACCGAGCTTCGTGAACGACTTTCCACCCGGCAGCGTTACAAAGAGGTCGTCGGCCTTTGGTAGTGGGTATTGGTCCTGCAGGGAGAAACGATTGATAGTTACTTTGTAATCGTCAGATTCTGATGGTGCCATCTTCCTTGAGGACTGGCTCACTGATTGAAGTTGATCGGTGAGAGGATGCCCTCTCTTTGCAGCCGGTCTAGCTCGATCTCTACCCTTTCTCTCATCATGTACAGTACTGCTCTCGCCTTGTGATGGATGGGTTGCGCCCCCAGAATTAGGTGGATCTGAACTTTTGCGCCTTGGAATTTCCCAATGCCTGGTTCAAACAGTAGAGGGAACTTGGTTAAGACCTGGGCACACGAAGTGTCGTCAGCGGGCGATAGCACTCGAACGTCATCCCAGTTCCAGCGTATCGTTCCCAGCCAGCTCCTGCCGAGCAGCTTGGGAACATCGCCCGGTACCACCAAGAGTGGTAAATTGTGCACCGCTCCATCATAGGAGACCTTTACGGTAGCACTGCTGAATACAGGAATCATTTCCTTTGTGTAAGTTCTTAGTTTCGTGCGAATTGGACTTAAGACTGGTCTTGAGGCCTTGCTGCACCACAATTTCTAGAAAGTCTTTTTGCCCATGATGGATTGGCTCGTGCCCGTGGCAAGCTCCATTGATACTGGGAGTCCATTTAGTTCAACATTCAGCATTATCTGGGGACAATTTATGGTGAATGTACCCCATGTTACTCTGCCTCCTCGGTCTGAGGCTCTGGTTCGTCGTGATCCTCCGTGGATCTGTCCTCCTCTGCAACATGGTGGTTTGCTGGTTTAACAGGATTTGCAGCTCGTCTGCACTTACATTGGAGGTGTCCCATTGTTCCACAGCCCTTGCAAACGCATTCTTTGAATCGGCATGAATAGAAACGATGATCACCCCTGCAGCGCCAACAAGGTGTTAATAACCTTGCATTCTTCACCCTTGATGGTGGACTCTCAGACATCTGCGATCGTGCAGCTGCAGGCATGCGTGACCTGCCCTGTACGTTGCAATTTGATAACATTATCACGTTGTTCACAATACTTGTAGCAGCGCTTGCGTGCTGAGAGATTTGCTTAGTATTGTCAGTGGTGGCAATGAACGCTTGGGCTATCACTATGGCCTTACTCAAGGTTGGGGTCTCTACAGTCAAAAGTTTGCCAAGTATGGTTACGTGGCCAATGCCAAGTACAAAAAAGTCTCAGAGCATGTGCTCCAAGTGTCCTTCAAATTCGCAATGTCCTGCAAGGCGTCTTAGCTCGGCGGTATAACTCGCCATTTCCTGGCCTTCAGACCTGTTGTAGGTGTAGAACGCTTTCCTTCGGGTTCAAATGCTCTCGGACCAGGGTGCACAAATCATCGTACGATTTTTCCGTGGGTTTCGCTGGAGTAAGCAGATTTTTTTTATGAGGCCATACGTTGGTGCCCCACGGACGGTGAGGAGGATCGCCCTTCGTTTGGCAGCATTGTCTTCTCCATCTAGCTCGTTGGTTACAAAGTATTGGTCGAGTCGCTCCACAAACATTTCCCAATCATCTGCCTCCGAGAATTTCTCCAGGATGCCCACTGTTCTCTGCATCTTTGGGTTCGCTATCTGTATCTCGTTGCCAGTTGTTATGTTGGAGAAAGAGTCAGACTGAACACTGTGAGCTCAAAATAAAGTATGACCGTAGTCTTTTATTGCAGGTCTCCAGAGTGCCTCGCCAACCTGTGAAGCCTCCTTAAATACCTGTGCTCCCAAGGGATTATGGGATCCCATGGGACTCCAGGGGATGAGCCCTCTGGTGGCTGTACAGAGTAAATACAAGTCCACATATATAACACTAACCTTTTGTGTTTCATGCACAAGTACCCCCAGGTCCTACTGTACTGCAACACTTTACAATCTTTCTCCATTTAAATAATAACTTGCTCTTTGATTTTTTTCTGCCAAAGTGCATGACTTTACACTTTCCAACATTATACTCCAAATTTTTTCCCACTCACTTAGCCTGTCTATGTCCTTTTGCAGATTTTTTGCATCCTCCTCACACATTGCTTTTCCTCTCATCTTTGTATCATCAGCAAACTTGGCTACATTTGTCCCTTTCTCCAAGTCGTTAATATAGATTGTAAATAGTTGGGGTCCCAGCACTGATCCCTGCGGCACCCCACTGGTTACTGATTGCCAACCCGAGAATGAACCATGTATCACTACTCTAAGGGGAATAGCTAGGAGTTTCTGTGGCCACAACCGAGACTCCAGGATGGTATGTTGCCTCCCTGGTGCAAGGGTCAAGGATGTCTCGGAGTGGCTGCAGAGCATTCTGGAGAGGGAGGGTGAACAGCCAGTTGTCATGGTACATGTAGGTACCAACGATATAGGTAAGAAGCGGGAAGAGGTCCTACAAGCTGAATTTAGGGAGCTAGGAGTTAAATTAAAAAGTAGGACCTCAAAGGTAATAATCTCTGGATTGCTACCAGTGCCACGTGCTAGTCAGAGTAGAGGGAGCAGGATAGTTAGAATAAATACGTGGCTTGAGCAGTGGTGCAAAAGGGAGGGATTCAAATTCCTGGGACATTGGAACCAGTTCTGGGGGAAGTGGGACCTGTACAAAAGGGACGGTTTGCACTTGGGCAGGACTGGAACTGATGTCCTGGGGATAACATTTGCTAATGCAGTTCGGGAGTGTTTAAACTAATATGGCAGGGGGATGGGAACCTATGCAGCGACACAGGGTGAAGTAATATGGAGTCAGAAACAGATGGTAGAAAGGTAAAGAGCAATAGTGGAAGGCCGAGTAAACAAAGGCAAGAAACAAAAAGGGCCACACTACATAATAATTCTAAAAGAACAAAGGGTGTTAAAAAAACAAGCCTGAAGGCTTTGTGTCTTAATGCAAGAAGTATCCGTAATAAGGTGGATGAATTAACTGTGCAAATAGATGTTAACAGATATGATGTGATTGGGATTACGGAGACGTGGCTCCAGGATGATCATGGCTGGGAACTCAACGTCCAAGGGTATTCAATATTCAGGAAGGATAGAATAAAAGGAAAAGGTGGGGTAGCATTGCTGGTTAAAGAGGAGATTAATGCAATAGTTAGGAAGGACATTAGCTTGGATGATGTGGAATCTATATGGGTAGAGCTGCAGAACAGCAAAGGGCAAAAAACATTAGTGGGAGTTGTGTATAGACCTCCAAACAGTAGTAGTGATGTTGGGGAGGGCATCAAACAAGAAATTAGGGGTGCATGCAATAAAGGTGCAGCAGTTATCATGGGTGACTTTAATATGCATATAGATTGGGCTAACCAAACTGGAAGCAATACGGTGGAGGAGGATTTCCTGGAGTGCATAAGGGATGGTTTTCTAGACCAATATGTCGAGGAATCAACTAGGGGGGAGATCATCTTAGACTGGGTGTTGTGTAATGAGAGAGGATTAATTAGCAATATTATTGTGCGAGGCCCCTAATGGAAGAGTGACCATAATATGGTGGAATTCTACATTAGGATGCAGAATGAAACAGTTAATTCAGAGACCATGGTCCAGAACTTAAAGAGGGATAACTTTGAAGGTACGAGGCGTGAATTGGCTAGGATAGATTGGCGAGTGATACTTAAGGGGTTGACAGTGGATGGGCAATGGCAGACATTTAGAGACCGCATGGATGAACTACAACAATTGTACATCCCTGTCTGGTGTAAAAATAAAAAAGCGAAGATGGCTCAACCGTGGCTATCAAGGGAAATCAGGGATAGTATTAAAGTCAAGGAAGTGGCATACAAATTGGCCAGAAATAGCAGCGAACCCAGGGACTGGGAGAAATTTAGAACTCTCCAGAGGAGGACAAAGGGTTTGATTAGGGCAGGGAAAATAGAGTACGAGAGGAAGCTTGCAGGGAACATTAAGACGGACTGCAAAAGCTTCTATAGATATGTAAAGAGAAAAAGGTTAGTAAAGACAAACCGAGGGGCCCCAAGTTTCGGGCCGCGCCTAAAACGGCGCAGCCCGGACCTGGACGCCCGTTTGTCGCGATACAAAGTGCGCCTAAAAAAAACGTACCTATTCTCCGGCTCCCTGCAGGTCCTCTGGAGCCGGGCGCGGCGCAGCACGAGCTATGGGGGGCGGAGCCAGGTCCCTGCGCTGAAAACAGTGCCGGGACCTCTGCACATGCGCGCTCATGTGCAGTAGCTCCAGGCGCCCAAAACTGTGGGAGGGGCTCGAAGCGCACTGCCCCTAGCCGAATGGCCTCACTGGGGCTGCGTGGATAAGGCTCCTTCCCCCCCTCCCTCTCCTCCCCCTCCCCCTCCCCCTATAAATTTGGACAGTTGTCGGGTAG
This sequence comes from Pristiophorus japonicus, assembly GCF_044704955.1. Taxonomy (NCBI): domain Eukaryota; kingdom Metazoa; phylum Chordata; class Chondrichthyes; family Pristiophoridae; genus Pristiophorus; species Pristiophorus japonicus. The sequence goes on along the minus strand of NC_091980.1, from coordinate 76,510,814 downwards.
TCTTCTGGATGCATGACGACGTCAGCGATCGTGCTTAGTTCTGCAATTTGAGCTCCTTTACTCCCTTCTAATTTAATTGGAGCCTGTTCTAAAGCCTGCTTGCCGTCCGGGGTCATTTTTATTACTGAGAATCCTGTGCACTGCTGTCCAGTTATAATTGTGGCAGAGCCGTCCACGTAAACGTGGGTTTTAAATTTGACTTCGTGACTGTTGTCTCTTCCTCTCCCCCCCTTTCTGACTGAAAGGGACCATCTAAGATACCTGAAGTCAGAATCTCACACTGATGTGGGTCGCCGGGATACAACATGTTTTGAGCTAGATTAGTAGTCTTGGGCTGGTACTGGACTGCAATGTCCCGTCCCTGGAGAAGGAGGGGCCATCGTGCGATTCGCTGGGAACTGACTGAGCCTTCCTTGAGATTTCCGTCCATCAGCATTTTGATGGGGATGTGTGGCATTAAGATAATAAGGGGGCTAAGTCCAATTATGGGTGAGAATTTATGTACCGCCCAAAAGACACTCAGAAGATTCTTCTCACAGGACTGGAATGTTGCTTCCACTGGTGTTATGACGTGTGAGGCATAAGCTACAGGTTAGAGTTTGTCATGATGGTGCTGTAATAGTACCACCGAGAGGCCTGTGTTATCAGCGGCTGTCTCTAAATAAAAGGGTAGGGACGGGTTAGCTTTAAGTAGGGAGGGGGCGGTTACAAGGGCCTGTTTAAGTGTTTGGAATGTGTGTTGTTCTGAGTCACCCCACGTCCACTGAATTCCCTTTTTGAGCAGTTGGTACAGGGGTTTTGCTACTAGAGAGTAGGCTTTTATGTGGTCACGGCAGTACCCAGTAATACCGAGGAAAGAACAGAGTGAGGGTACATCTCTGTCGGGACGGGGAGGCTTGCGGCCGCCTCCTTCCTTTGCAAGTTTACTTCTCGCAGGCCGTGGGTGAGTCATTCCAATGTACTGCACTGAGGATTTTCCTATCTGAGCCTTTTTTGGGTTTAACTTAATTCCAATCTCAAAACAGGCGCGCGGCAACTCGCCTAACAACTCGACGTATTGTTCCAGTGTGTCTGTTTGTAACAGTATATCATTTACATAGAGCACAAGGGCCGAGGGCTGTGAGAAACACTTTAAGCTGCGGGTTAAGATGTTGGAGAAAATTGAAGGGCTGTTATGAAAGCCTTGAGGCAATCGGGTCCAGGTATACTGTTGCTCCCAGTGAGTGAAAGCAAACTTGTATTGACATTCCTTCGCCAAGGGGATGGACCAAAATCCATTACTAATGTTTAATACTGAAAAAAACTTCGCAGCCGGGGATAACTGGGTAATGACATCAGGTGCGGTAGCCACAGTGACTGCGGATGACGCGTTGTCCTGTTAAGGGCTCTATAATCTAAAGTCATTCTCCACGACTTATTGTTTTTGTACCGGCTAGACAGGAGAATTGTTAACAGACACAAGGGGTCGTAGGACTCCTTGTTCTAACAAACTGTTTATAATACTGTCTACATCACCCTGGGCAGCTGCCGGGATCCTATACTGTTGTTGAGGGGGTGGGTCGGGTCCCGTAACTAGGACTTCAGTATTCATTTTACCGCACTCATGTTTATGGGTAGCAAAAGCAAATGCATGCTCAAGTAGAATTTCCTGTAGTTCGTGGGAGGAGGTCATCTCTGAAGGGTTAAAAGTTAAAGTTTTCATACAACACACCCGCACATCATACATTCGGTGGGTACCTCGAATTGCTGCATTAAGTCTGACATTCTCCATATACATCTATTGGCTGGGTCATAGGCTAAATTATAAATTCTCATAAAATCAATCCCTATGATATCGGTCTCTCCCATGACGGGTGGAGTGGATAGGCATGAATGTTGAAAGAAATAGTGTCCCAATCCTATCTCTATCGGCTCAGTGAACGTTGCCATTGGGCTATGGCCAGTAAAACCACGAAGACAGACTTTCTGGTCCTTTATTTCGTCGTGCGTGAATTGGAGTTTATTACTAAGGCAGGTTCGAGACCCTCCTGTGCCCCATAAAAATGTGGTATTGCGACCTCTTACAGTCCCTAAAACCGTCGGGCATCTATGGTTATCATATTTTACCTTACACACAACTTCCGAGGTCGGACCCCATCAATAGTCATAATCTTGTTTGTGGAACGGGTTCATTCTCTCCTTTCCATCCCTTTGATTAGAGCGGGGGGTGGCCCTGGGCTTGTAACACTGACTCTGCCAGTGTCCGGTCTCTCCACAGTTATAACATTGCCCTCGGGAGGGGGTCCAGAGGAATTCCTTGGACCGGAGTTATAGGGGCAGGAATCACGTAGTCCTTCCACCCTCCATTGTCCCTGACCGTGCCCATGTCCGGGGGCTGTCTGATATGCATGCACTCGTCCTTTTTGGACGGTGGGTTTGGGGGTTTCCTGGTACTCTTTCCATGCACTGGTCATGCACCTAATAATCCATGCTTCTGTATGGGTCTCATCGGAGGCTTCAAAATGTTTTGCTGATGCTTTACTATGACCATTGGCGTGGGAACATAAGGTTTTCCACCACTATGAACTTAGGGCATCTGTCAGGTTCGTTCTATCTAAAGTTGCTCCAAAGACAGTTTTAAATACAATCCACAAATACAATCCACAAAAAGGCAGGTAACTATAGGCCGGTTAGTTTAACATCTGTAGTGGGGAAAATGCTTGAAACTATCATTAAGGAAGAAATAGCGGGACATCTAGATAGGAATAGTGCAATCAAGCAGACGCAGCATGGATTCATGAAGGGAAATCATGTTTAACTAATTTACTGGAATTCTTTGAGGATATAACGAGCATGGTGAATCGAGGTGTACTGATGGATGTGCTGTATTTAGATTTTCAAAAGGCATTCGATAAGGTGCCACACAAAAGGTTACTGCAGAAGATAAAGGTATGCGGAGTCAGAGGAAATGTATTAGCATGGATAGAGAATTGGCTGGCGAACAGAAAGCAGAGAGTCGGGATAAATGGGTTCTTTTCGGGTTGGAAATCGGTGGTTAGTGGTGTGCCACAGGGATCGGTGCTGGGACCACAACTGTTTACAATATACATAGACGACCTGGAAGAGGGAACAGAGTGTAGTGTAACAAAATTTGCAGATGACACTTAGATTAGTGGGAAAGCGGGTTGTGTAGAGGACACAGAGAGGCTGCAAAGAGATTTAGATTGGTTAAGCGAATGGGCTAAGGTTTGGCAGATGGAATACAATGTCGGAAAGTGTGAGGTCATCCACCTTGGGAAAAAAACAGTAAAAGGGAATATTATTTGAATGGGGAGAAATTACAACATGCTGCGGTGCAGAGGGACCTGGGGGTCCTTGTGCATGAAACTCTTTTGAGCTTCATGCACAAGGACCCCCAGGTCCCTCTGCACCGCAGCATGTTGTAATTTCTCCCCATTCAAATAATATTCCCTTTTACTGTTTTTTTTTCCCCAAGGTGGATGACCTCACACTTTCCGACATTGTATTCCATCTGCCAAACCTTAGCCCATTCGCTTAACCAATCTAAATCTCTGCAGCCTCTCTGAATCCCAAAAAGTTAGTTTGCAGGTGCAACAGGTAATCAGGAAGGCGAATGGAATGTTGGCCTTCATTGCGAGAGGGATGGAGTACAAAAGCAGGGAGGTCCTTCTGCAACTGTATAGGATATTGGTAAGGCCGCACCTGGAGTACTGCGTGCAGTTTTGGTCACCTTACTTAAGGAAGGATATACTGGCTTTGGAGGGGGTACAGAGACGATTCACTCGGCTGATTCCGGAGATGAGGGGGTTACCTTATGATGATAGATTGAGTAGACTGGGTCTTTACTCGTTGGAGTTCAGAAAGATGAGGGGTGATCTTATAGAAACATTTAAAATAATGAAAGGGATAGACAAGATAGAGGCAGAGAGGTTGTTTCCACTGGTAGGGGAGACTAGAACTAGGGGGCACAGCCTCAAAATACGGGGGAGCCAATTTAAAACCGAGTTGAGAAAGAATTTCTTCTCCCAGAGGGTTGTGAATCTGTGGAATTCTCTGCCCAAGGAAGCAGTTGAGGCTAGCTCATTGAATGTATTCAAGTCACAGATAGATAGATTTTTAACCAATAAGGGAATTAAGGGTTACGGGGAGCGGGCGGGTAAGTGGAGCTGAGTCCACGGCCAGATCAGCCATGATCTTGTTGAATGGCGGAGCAGGCTCGAGGGGCTAGATGGCCTACTCCTGTTCCTAATTCTTATGTTCTTATGTTCTTATGTTCCTGCGTAGGCAATAGGGTGTTCCTGTTCTCCCTGTTTAAATTGGTCCACTTTGTCTACTGGGTTTTTACTATCTACTCCAGCGGCTACCCACATGTCCGTTAAGGTGCCTGTGCCTTGCTGTTGTGCTTGGGGAAGAGCTCGGAAAATAATGGGTCTCACACATTGGGGTATAAATTTAACCGTCTCTTCGTTGTCTAAACCACCTGTTACTGTGATCTGGTTTAGAGCTGCTCTCCATAAGTGGTAATTCTTCCCGTCGAACGGGGTCACTTCCTTAGCTAAATCCTTTAACTGGGTTATGGAGAAGGGGGTTACGTATGTGGAGGGTGCATTGGCATTTGCTCCCGGAGTACAGGTAGTAGTTACAGGGTGCATGGGGATAGGATCATTCTGCGAGGGTCCTGGGTATGGGGGTGGGTCATGGCCAAGTGCCTGTGGGAGTGTACCTGAGCTACCATTACCGCTGCAGGGGTCACTATTCCATGCCCTCTCCTGGTTCTCTCCATTTTGCTGGAGTACTTGGGGGCCGTCTTCCCCAAAAGCATGCATAACACCCTTTTGCATGATCAATTGGATTTCTAATTCTTTGATAGTTTTCCTGCACTGAGTATGGTCTGCTCTGTTTGCCCTATCGGTCATGTGAGCCGCTTGAAGGAATCTAAGACCGGCTGCTAATTCGCAACCTTTGTTTTCTAAATCATATACTTGGTTTTGAGCCTCTGTGCACTTTTGCCTCATTTTCTCTTCATTTTGCTTGTTATTTTCTGCCATAGCCACACTAGAGGTCAGATGTAACGTGTAGAGTTTTAAAAAATCTGTTTGGAGAGTCTCAATTTGATTAGCTTGTTCTGCCAATTTAAGCCTCAATCTCTCAACTTCGTCTGTCAATTTTCCTACATCTGTATGAAGTCCTAATTTTTCCTGCTCCCATTGGTTTTGTAAAGTTTTGTTAAGGTCTCTCTGCTTAAGTAATTCTGCATAACATGCTGCCGTTAAGACACATTTAGACTCTCTCTTTTCTTTTTTAGTTTTGTCAAAGAATGAGTCTCCTCCGGGAAATCCAAGGGAGCTCATTGTTTCAAGTCACCCCCTGACATTTTCGATTAGGGTCTGGTTAAACTGCTCTTCCCACGACTGGGAGGTTCCACCTTTTCCTGTCATTTCTTCTTCTGTCTTTCTTAACAATTTAATTTATTTTAATTCAAAATCATCCCATCTGGGTCAGCAATTTCGCTAGTCGTGTGACTAGTAGTTGCCTGCGACGGTTCCCGAGTTAAATACCAAATTACACACTAGACAAATGACAGTATCGTTAATGTTTTTTTAATACAGGAAAAGTACAAGACTCACCACTTATACTCTATAATTACTTAATACAAAAGTATAAGACTCACTACTTATACCCAATTTAACTCTGCAGAAAGGTGTTCCAAAGGGTGTTCCTTTCGACTCCAAATACTAACTCTGCTCAAATACTCTGTTTGACTCAACACACTCTCATAATTACCCAATACGTCCTGGGTGATCAATCCGGTCTGACACTGTTCCTTCAAGGATCGCTCCCTGGTCCCTGCTTCTGTCAAGTGTTAGTCCCAAGTTCTCGCTACGGACTGTCCAGTGTCCATTTTTATACTTTTGCCCCTTTGTTAGCCGTATATGGTGTTACTACTTGCCTGCTTGTTTCTACAAGATACAGAGACATTCTGCTGTAATCTCAACATGTCTCTGCCTACAAAAGTTATTACCCAGTTGAGAGTCTCCCTTCCTGTGTGCGACCATTAATTTGATCTCTGGAATCTTTTTCATCACCCCCCCCCCCCCCCCCCTTGCTGTGGCCACAGCTGGCCCTGTGATGGTGGGTGACTCTCTCCTCTCCGTCGGTCTTCAATTTGTTATTTCTAGCCTGACCTTTTGTTCGGTCGTTAGCAATTGCTAGAGCTTTGTTAATTGCCATTTGGCTTTATTATTTCGTGACTTTCCCTGATGGTTACAACTCTACCTCATCCCTTATCTCATTGACCCTGAGGTTAAAGCCTGCTTTTGTTTTTTGTGCAAGAGAACTTGTTAGTTTTTTAAACCTCAGGTCTGAACTAACTTCTTAAACCTTTCTGATATTTCCACAATCCGCCTTTAGTCCCATTATCTTACTGAGTACCACCTCCTTATCGAAACGTATAAGATTATGAGGGGGCTTGACAAGGTGGATGCAGAGAGGATGTTTCCACTGATCGTGGAGACTAGAACTAGGGGGCATAATCTTAGAATAAGGGGCCGCCCATTTAAAACTGAGATGAAGAGGAATTTCTTCGAGGGTTGTAAATCTGTGGAATTCACTGCCTCAGAGAGCTGTGGAAGCGGGGTCAATGAATAAATTTAAGACAGATAGGCAGTTTCTTAACCGATAAGGGGTTATGGGGAGCGGGGAGGGAAGTGGGCCCGAGTCCATGATCAGATCAGCCATGATCATATTAAATGACGGAGCAGGCTCGAAGGGCCGTATGACCTACTCCTGCTCCTATTTCTTCTGTTCTTATTGAGCAGATCGGTGGCTGCAGAAATGTCACGGTGAATGGAGGGCCAAAGGCTGGACAGTTGGGAGTTCATAAGTGCAGTTGTAAGAAAGTCAGGAGATAGTTTTGTCCAGGGGCAGCACAGAAGAGGTAGGGTTTCGGGGAGGGGGGATGGGTGGAGAGTGATACGAGGAAGTGGTCAGAGATGGCCTTATCTGCAATTGACCCGATTGGAGTAGCGAGGCGACGAGAGATGGCAAGGTCGAGGGGGTGGGGATGAATATGGGGTGGGGAGTTTACATGGTGGGAGAGATTAACGGAGGATAGGAGGCTCGTGAAGTCAGAGGAGAGAGAGCATGATGTATTGAGGTTGAAATCACCAAGGATGAGAAGTCGTTCGGTGCAGAGGCAGAGGGAGGTAGTGAAGAAATATCAGTAATAAAATGAGAGAGAGAGGTTAATTGATTAAGTGAATGGGCAAAAGGATGTTAATGTAAGGTCATCTACTTTGGATGTAAAATGGATAAGATCAGAGTACTTTCTAAATGTTAAAAAGCTAGAAACAGTGGAGGTTCAAAGAGACTTAGGGAGTCCATGTACATAGATCATTAAAATGTCATGGACAAGTCCAGAAAATAATCATAAAGGCTAATGAATGCTGGCCTTTATATCTAGAGGACTAGAATACTATAGGGCAGTAATAGTAATGGATTTCAACTACCCTAATATTAACTGGGATAAAATTAGTATGAAAGATATAGAGGGGGCAGAATCCCTAAACTGCATTCAGGAAAAACCTTTTTAGCCAGTATGCAACAAACCCAACAAAGGAGGGGCGGTTCTGGATTTAGTTTTAGGGAATGAAGCTAGGCAGGTGGAAGGGGTATCAGTGAGAGCGTATTTTGGTGCTCGTGATCATAAGTCAGTTAGATTTAGGGTAGTTATGGAAAAGGACAAAGATAGACAATAAAAGTTCTCAACTGGGGAAAAGCCGATTTGCTAAGCTGAGATAGGATTTAGCCAAAGTGGACTGGAAACAGCTACTTGAAGGTAAATCAGTGTCAGTGCAGTGGGAGACATTCAATGAGGAGATCCTGAGCGTTCAGAGCAAGTATGTTCCCTTAAAGAAAAAGGGTGGGACTAACAAATCTAGAGGTCTCTGGATGTCCAGGGACATACAGGGTAGGATAAAGCAAAAAAGGGAGGCTTATGACAGATACCGAGGACACAATACTGCAGAAAGCCTAGAGGAGTATAGGAAATGCAGTGGTGAAACTAAAAAGAAAATTAGGAAAGCAAAGAGAGAGCATAAAAACATTTTGGCAAGATAAATCGAGGAAAACCCAAAGTTGTTTTATAAATATATTAAGAGCTAGAAGATAACTAAAGAAAGAGTCATCTTCATAGGCAATCCCTCGAAGTGAGGATGACTTGCTTCCACGCCAAAAAGGGATGAGTTCACAGGTGTTTCAATGAAGGACCTAATATTCCAAATCCAGAACTAGATTTTGAAGGGTGGAATATGCCAGTGCGTGGAATTTGTTAACGTGTGGTGGCCGTTGCACACCAGCCACCACATGGGCTTGACAGAGCTAGGTCTTGGTCCAGTGGCAAGGATTACCTAAGACGACTGGAGACCTGCTCTGCTGCACGGGCCTAGTGCACACACATATCGCAGTGTGGGCTGACCCGTGCTGCCCCTCTTCTACCTCGCCTCTTCTGGCCCCGAACTCACGCCTCTCCCAGGTCCCGGGTCCCGAGTAAAAGGAAAGAGTAGGATCTATTAGAGACCATAAAGGTAACCTGTGTGTGGAGGCAGAAGACGTGGATATGATTCTTAATGAATACTTTGCTTCTGTTTTCACAAAGCGAGAGACAATGCAGACATTGCAATCAGGGAAGAGGAGTGTGAAATAAACATAGCAGCTTTGAAAGTGGATAAATCCCCAGGCCCAGATGGAATGTATCCCAGGCTGTTAAAAGAAGCAAAAGAGGAAATAGCAGTGGCTCTGACCATCATTTTCGAATCCTCTCTAGCTACCGGTGTGGTACTGGAGGACTGCTAACATTGTACCTTTGTTTAAAAGGGAGAAAGGGATACACCAAGTAATTACAGGCTGGTCAGCCTAATCTCGGTGGTGGGAAAATTATTGGAAAAAATTCTGAGAGACAGGATAAATCTTCAATTGGAAAGACACGGATTAATCAAGAATAGTCAGCATGGATTTGTTAAGGGAAGGTCGGGTCTGACTAACTTGATTGAATTTTTTGAGGAGGTAACGAGGAGGGTCGGTGAGGGTAGTGCATTTGATGTAGTGTATATGGATTTTAGCGAGGCTTTTGATAAGGCCCCACATGGCAGACTGGTCACAAAAGTAAAAGCCCAAGGGATCCAGGGCAAAGTAGCAACTTGGATCCAAAATTGGCTCAGAGGCAGGAAGCATAGAAACATAGAAAATAGGTGCAGGAGGAGACCAAAACTGCACACAATACTCAAGGTGTGGAGTCACCAAGGCCCTGTTCAACTGCAGTAAGACCTCCCTGCTCCTATATTCAAATCCCCCTGCTATGAAGGCCAGCATGCCATTTGCCTTCTTCACCACCTGCTCAACCTGCATGCCTACCTTCAATGACTGATGTACCATGACACCCAGGTCTCATTGCACCTCCCCTTTTGCTAATCTGTCGCCATTCAGATAATAATCTGCCTTCCTGTTTTTGCAACCAAAGTGGATAACCTCACACTTCCCCACATTATTACTGCCATGCATTTGCCCATTCACCTAACCTGTCCAAGTCCTCCTGCAGGCTCCTAGCATCCTCCTCGCAGCTCACACTGCCACCCAGCTTAGTGTCATCTGCAAACTTGGAGATACTACATTCAATTCCTTTGTCTAAGTCATTAATGTATATTGTAAATAGCTGGGGTCCCAGCACTGAACCTTGTGGCACCCCACTGGTCACTGTCTGCCATTCTGAAAAGGACCCGTTTATTCCCACTCTTTGCTTCCTATCTGCAAACCAGTTCTCTATCCATGTCAATACATTACCCCCAATACCATGTGCCTTAATTTTGCACACCAATCTCTTGTGTGGGACCTTGTCAAAAGCCTTTTGAAAGTCCAAATCCACTGGTTCTCCCTTATCCACTCTACTAGTGACATCCTCAAAAATTTCTAGAAGATTTGTCAAGCATAATTTCCGTTTCATAAATCCATGCTGACTTTCCAAATGCACTGCTATTACATCTTTAATAATTGATTCCAACATTTTCCCCACTACCAATGTCAGGCTAACCGGTCTATAATTCCGTTTTCTCTCTTCCTCCTTTTTTAAAAAAGTGGGGTTACATTAGCTACCCTCCAATCCATAGGAACCGAACCAGAGTCTATAGAATGTTGTAATGGTTGATGGGTGTTTTTGTGACTGGAAGGCTGTATCCAGTGGGGTTCCACAGGGCTCAGTGCTAGATCCTTTGCTTTTTATGGTAGATATCAATGATTTAGACTTGAATGTAGGGGGTATGATTAAGAAGTTGGCAGATGATACTAAAATCGGCTGTGTGGTTGATAATGAAGAAGAAAGCTGTCGACTGCAGGAAGATATTAATGAACTGGTCAGGTGGGCAGAACAGTGGCAAATGGAATTCAATCTGGAGAAGTGTGAGGTAATGCATTTGGAGAGGGCTAACAAGGCAAGGGAATACACATTAAATGGTAGGACACAGACGTGTAGAGGAACAAAGGGATCTTGAAGTGCATGTCCACAGATCCCTGAAGGTAGCAGGCCAGGTAGATAAAGTGGTTAAAGAGGCATATGGAATACTTGCCTTTATTAGCTAAGGCATAGAATACAAGACCAGGGAGGTTGTGCTTGAACTGGACACAACACTAGTTAGGTCATAGCTAGAGTACTGTGTGCAGTTCTGGTCACCACATTACAGAAAGATGTGATTGCACTAGCGAGAGTACAGATCCATTTCGAATGCCCCCAAAAGTTCATCAACATCCTCTGCCTGCTCCACAACGACATGCAGGCCATGATCCTTACCAACGGATCCATCACAGACCCAATCCGCATCCGGACCGTGGTCAAACAGGGCTGTGTCATCGCCCCAACCATCTTCTCAATCTTCCTCGCTGCCATGCTCCACCTCACAGTCAACAAGCTCCCCGCTGGAGTGGAACTAAACTACAGAACCAGTGGGAACCTGTTCAACCTTCGCCGTCTCCAGGACAGGTCCAAGACCAGCCCAACCTCTGTCGTCGAGCTACAGTACGCGGATGGCACCTGCGTCTGCGCACATACAGAGGCTGAACTCCAAGACATAGTCAACGTATTTACTGAGGTGTACGACAGCATAGGCCTTACGCTAAACATCCATAAGACAAAGGTCCTCCATCAGCCTGTCCTCGCCGCTCAGCACTGCCCCCCCCAGTCATCAAGATCCACGGCGCGGCCCTGGATAATGTGCACCATTTCCCATACCTCGGAAGCCTCTTATCAACAAGAGCAGACATTGACGACGAAATTTAACACCGCCTCCAGTGTGCCAGTGCAGCCTTCGGCCGTCTGAGGAACAGAGCGTTTGAAGACGAGGTCCTCATAACTGCCACCAAGCTCATGGTCTACAGGGCTGTAGTAATACCTGCCCTCCCGTATGGCTTAGAGACACGGACCATGTACAGTAGACACCACAAGTCACTGGAGAAATTACCACCAACGATGTCTCCGCAAGATCCTACAAATCCCTGGGAGGACAGACGCACCAACATTAGCGTCCTCGACCAGGTCAACATCCCCAGCATTGAAGCACTGACCACGCTTGATCAGCTCCGCTGGGCAGGCCACATTGTCCACATGCCAGACACGAGATTCCCAAAGCAAGCGCTTTACTCTGAACTCCTTCACGGCAAATGATCCAAAGGTGGGCAGAGGAAACGTTACAAGGACACCCTCAAAGCCTCCCTGATAAAGCGCAACATCCCCACTGACACTTGGGAGTCCCTGGCCAAAGACTGCCCTAAGTGGAGGAAGTGCATCAGGGAGGGCGCTGAGCACCTCAAGTCTCATCGCCAAGAGCATGCAAAAATCAAGTACAGGCAGCGGAAAGAGCGTGCGGCAAACCAGTCCCACCCACCCTTTCCCTCAATGACTATCTGTCCCACCTGTGACAGGGACTGTGGTTCTCGTATTGGATGGTTCAGCCACCTCAGGACTCACTTTAAGAGTGGAAGCAAGTCTTCCTCAATTCCGTGGGACTGCCTATGATGATGACAGAGGAGATTTATGAGGATGTTGCCTGGACTGGAGAATTTTAACTATGAGGAAATATTGGATAGGCTGGGATTGTTTTCTTTGGAATAGAGGATGCCGAGGGGAGACCTTATTGAGGTGTATAAAATTATGAGGGGACTAGGTAGTGTGTTGGAGCGGATTTTTGGACATATACTGGACTAGTATACGGGACCAAACATTTGTTTTATTTTCCCCTTTAATGAATTTTGTAAGGGACAATACTGATGCATTATGCTTTAAACAGTTAAACTTCAAGGTATAATGGCCTTGAGTTAATGGAAATTGGAAAGTGAGATAATGAACACTGGAGACTTAAGTGCTGAGTATGTTTGTTTATACCGGTGTCAAAAGCCTGCACTTGTTTATACTGCCCTGTCACAATGCAGGATGGGTTATATCAAAAGCTTAGCCTTCGATAGTCAAAGCTTTGTAGTGCTAAAGCATGTGTTGTAAAGTGACGTAATTTGTAAGATAAAAGAACTTCACTGCAGATACCAATTTGAGTCGTGGTTCAGAGACAGGGGTCTCTAACACTTCTCCCAAAGCTTTGTCTCAGATTAAATAAACCTCTCTATATATTATACAGTCTCGGAAATATTTTTCCACAACAAAATGGCGTAGTCGACAGGATACTGTCTGATCAGACGTGATCACTTAAGACAGTATCTGGAATCTGGTGTTAGAGACTGAAAAGAGAGGTATACGGGCACGACGGGATTGTGTATAAGATACGAGTAAACAGATAGCGGGAAGAGGCTGACTAACCAGTTTGAGTTGTCCCTTTAGTAAATAAGTTCGGTGCGGAAGGGAACTGATCGATCCAACCTAGAGCCGAAAACTTCGGTGGTAAGGAAACACGCTAGCTTTGTTGCGAAGACAAAGGGTCTCCACAGAGTAGTCGTGGCCGTGAGTATTACAGAAACAAAGGGAAACGTCCGAGACTGGCGAACATGGAAGGTAAGGAAGGGAATGTAAAACGTGGGCTGCCCGGGTCATTAATTAATTCCTATCATTAATTGTAACTTGCGTAATTACGTAATGCCATAAAAAAGCTGATAGTGACGATCTTAAGTGACATATGGATCCAGTCATAAGCTTTGTTGAATGAAGAGAAACTTTTGTGAGTGTCTATTTTGAATGAAGAGAGTACTCGAGTGATTTTGACTGTGGAATGAATGAAAGCCTGTTTGGGAAGGTGTGGAGTTGCCTGCCTGTTTTCGCTCCACCCACTTTTTCCAAACAGAGTGAAATGTTTTTTTAACCCTTCGTAGTGTTGTCCTGTATGTGGGAAGTTTAAGAAACTGTGAACCTTATGGTATTACATTTTAAGTTAGAAACGAAGGTGTGGATATATTCGGATGATAAGTTACGGAGCTAGGAAATGCACAAAGGATAAGTTTGTTGAGTAAAAGATAAAAATACATGGTCCCGGTAGTTAAAAAAAAAAGAATTTGACATGCTCACTTACTTGTCGAAAGAAAACATGCAATTGGGTTGAAAGACATAAATTTAGTCTAGGAATGAGATAAAGAATGCCTTTTAAAACGCTCCCATTTTCCTTTGTGTAAAACCTTGACACGAAAGCTTCTAGCTCAGTAAAAAAAAAAAAGAGTTTTAAATTTAGAAATACTTCAGGGATCAGGTCAAACTCCTGGGCGAGTGGTGAGCTATCTGTGAAGGTGTAAAAGGGACTTTTGAAAAAGGCTAAAACAGTAAGCTTTAGCAGTTTGGAAAATAAAAAGATAAAGCAGGAAAAGGTCTCTGCCACGGGAACAGGAGGAGGGCAGAAAAGGGGGACTTGCCATAATACCCTATAAGACCTGAAGCTAGAACAGCGGTTGTAGAAATAGTAAAAGGGATAGTGGAAAAGGGTATCTTAAAAGAAACAGTTAGCACCACTAACTCCCCAACATGGCCGGTAGGGAAACCAGATGGGAGTTATAGACTCACTATCGACTACACTGCTCTTAACAAGGTCACCCCCAAATTACACCCGATAGTGGCCAGCCCCTCCACAATCCTTAATGGATTATCCCCTGAACATAAGATCTTTACAGTCCTAGACATAGCCAATGGTTTTTGGGCCCTTCCCCTCGACCCAGAATCACAAGAAAAATTTGCCTTCACGGTGGAGGATAAACAATATACTTGGACCCGATTACCACAAGGATTCCATAATAGTCCTGCCATATTCAATCGAGTCATGAGGGATATACTAAAACAAATAGAGGTACCGGCAGGAAATAGTATTTTACAATATGTCGACGACATATTAATAGCCTCAGAAACCAAGGAAGGACATCAGGCAACCCTATACTTAGTATTAAGGGCTCTGGAAATGGCGGGCCTTAAGGTTAACCCCAAAAAGGCCCAGGTAGGGAAATCCCAGGTCCTGTACCTAGAGTACTGCCTCTCAAAGGGGCTGAAAGAAATGCCCTCTGATAAGAAAAAGGCTGTCAAGGACATGCCTCGACCAGTAACGGTAAGGGGAGTGAGGAAGGTACTGGGCCTCTTTAATTACAGCCGGAACTTTATCCCTGATAAAAGGAGACCTATAGCCTATTACTCTACCACCGAAAGCCCGGTGGTGACTGGGTTATCCAGATGTATAGTCGTGCTAGATTGCGCAGCTTGGGCGGTAAAAAATAAGCGAGCCTGTGGTGATGACTGGAAACATCATTCTCCACACTAAACACACATTGGTAGAAATGTTAAACACAGGAAAACTGAGAACCGTATCTAATATGAGACGGGCAAAGTGGGAAGCAGTCCTCTTAACACCCAACAAAGCGGTAACCATAATTAGGGATGTAGGAAACAACCCCGCAGAAGGTATGATGGGTGAAGGGGAACCCCACTTTTGCGAAGAGGTATGTGAGGATATGGAAGAGGATAGAATAAAAGACGCCCTCCTTCAAACCGCAGAACAAACCTTGTTTGTGGACGGCTCACGAAAATACGTAGAGGGACTACCTCGCACCGGATGGGCCGTAGTTAACCAGGATCTAGAGACAGTCGAATCAGGGCAAATTAATGGGGGGTCGTCAGCTCAAGTGGCAGAACTGGTAGCCCTTACCCGGGCACTGGAATTATCAGAAAATATGATTGTTAATATCTATACGGACAGTAGATATGCATTCGGGGTAGGTACACGATTATATGACAGCATGGGGGAGAAGGGATGTTTGCGATTGAAAAAAAGAATTTGAAGAGGTAAAAAAAACACACTCCATTGATAATGATTTTAAATTATTAAAATTAAGTCAGTGCCGCTGGGGTCCGAGACGAACAGATAAGTATTGAGAAACTACACCAGGACACTTCTGAGGAGGAAATAGGTATGTGGACAAAGCAGGGCGCAACACAAGGGAAGGATAACGTTTGGAGACGAAACGACAAGGTAATGGCACCTGAATGCATACAGAATACCTTATATTGCCATCGATTCCATATCCCCTACCACCCGCAGAGTTCTGGAATGGTAGAGCGCATGAACCGTACCCTTAAGAACGCCCTGGCAAAGGCCATGCAAACGTCAGGAAAAACGTGGACAGAAGTATTACCCATTATATTGATGAAGTTAAGAGCCACGGTAAACCGGACAACCGGATTAACTCCTTATGAACTAATGACAGGAAGGGCGATGCAATTACCAGAGAACATCATAACAGGTGGGGCCGATGTAGGCCCATTAAAAGACAAAATAAAACGGTATGTTTTGGAACTAAGTACTCAATTAAAAGGGATGCGTAAATTAGTTAGGGACAATCAGGAAGAAAGAGACGCGGAAGCAGAGCTTACAAAGCTCCCTGAAGTCCCGTTGGCGGGAAGTCGCGTTATGGTAAGGGTCCTCCCGGGAAAACCGGGGTTTGCCCCAAAATGGATAGGACCATATGAGGTTATAATCAGCAGGGACACTTGTGCCTGCATCGATGTGAAAGGGAGCGGACAATGGAAGCATTGGACCCAGCTTAAGGTTTTTGAACCAGCCGTTTAGCACACGTATTAGTTGTTGTTGTTTGTCTATTTACAGATTGACAGCGAGAGATTCTTCAAGTAAGCCATACGGCCATTTTGCCTTTGACTATTTGTTAATTATAGAGAAATAAGATGAAACTATATATTGCGATCGATGCGATTATCATAGTTCGTGTTAGGTCCGGCCTGCTAGCTAGACCGAAACGAGAGTTACATGTGAATACCTTTTTGTACATGTCTTATGTTTATGCGCAAAATGAGAACTTTTCTAGTTGCTGGGTATGTTCGCACATCCCCATACATAGCAAAGGAGGCATCCCTTTGAGGTCAATCTCCCTTAACATCTCGGAAGTAGCAGAGTGGGTAATGCGACAAAACGGTACAGGGGAAGTAAATGATACTTGGAACCAGAGTGGGGATAAAGAAACGTGGAGATCGGGGGGTTACCTTTTGGATGCATTTGACGGATGGTACCAGCCGGAATACAATAGGTTGGTACGACCCCCGTTCCTGGTTTTGACCAACACCTCAGGAGTTGGAAGGCCCACCGCTGACATTTGTTTCACTAGAGACCTGACTGGTGAGGAAACAGGTTTTGTAGCAGGATATACTTTAACCTCACCAGGTGGAACATAATAGCCAGCGAAACAACAAACCAGGGGTTCTTTGAAATAGAGGGTTTGAAGAATCAGACAAGTAGCCAGGACTGGGACCCTAAGATTAGGTGGCGACGGGGGCTGAGAGAGAGATTGGGATCGAATCTAACAGCATACAATGGCACTTATTTTGTGTGTGGGCATAAGGCCTACCCCTGGTTGCCTCAGAACTGGAGGGGGTCCTGTTATTTGGGATATGTGGTCCCTTTTGTCAGACGGGTACGTACTTTAGCAGAAGTACAGACACCAGGTCGACTAAGACGAGATCTTACCCCGGTAGAGAGGCTATTTGGGGTCATGATGCTCCCATTCGGGATAGGACGCATCATGGATGAATTACATAACCTAGAGAGGGTACTGGAACAGAGAGTTAACGACACTGCTGAAGCAATAGAGGGCATAACGGCTGAAATGGTAGCCATACGCACAATGTGCCTTAATTGGAGCTGAATGTTGCACTTACATTCCCGATAATTCAGAAAACATAACCAACCTCGCTGATCACATAAGAAGGGAGGTAAAGAAGTTATCCACGACAGCATGAGGATCTGGCTGGTTTGACTGGCTGTTAGGGGGATCCTGGGGGTCCAATCTTATGCATGGAGTAATTATTCTGGTTGTAATAATAATTACTTGCTGTCTGATTATCGGGTGTTTTAATATCTGCTGTAAAGTTATGATGGCTCGACTGATGCCAGTAGCCAGTGTAATCGCCGAAGAAGAAGCACATCTGATGGAAATACCTGAAGACACCATGGATGAAGAAACAGACGACGATGACACCGACCACTATCTTTGAAGGGTAGCCTAGAGCTACAGGCAAGGTGGACATACGGAACATCAGGGAAGTAACATACCCCAAAGGACGAATATATGCTACTATCATTGTGGTCATCTGGATTTCGTAAACATCCTCCAGGACCAAAAGGGGGAATATTGTTGGAGCGGATTTTTGGACATATACTGGACTAGTATACGGGACGAAACATTTGTTTTATTTTCCCCTTTAGTGAATTTTTTGTAAGGGACAATACTGATGCATTATGCTTTTAACAGTTAAACTTCAAGGTATAATAGCCTTGAGTTAATGGAGATTGGAAAGTGAGATAATGAACACTGGAGACTTAAGTGCTGAGTATGTTTGTTTATACCGGTGTCAAAAGCCTGCACTTGTTTATACTGCCCTGTCACAATGCAGGATGGGTTATATCAAAAGCTTAGCCTTCGATAGTCAAAGCTTTGAAGTGCTAAAGCATGTGTTGTAAAGTGACGTAATTTGTAAGATAAAAAAACTTCACTGCAGATACCAATTTGAGTCGTGGTTCAGAGACAGGGGTCTCTAACACTTCTCCCAAAGCTTTGTCTCAGATTTAATAAACCTCTCTTTATATATTATACAGTCTCGGAAATATTTTTCCACAACAGAGTGGATAGGAATAACTTAATTCCCTTAGTAGAGGGATCAACAACCAGGCGGCATAGATGTAAAGTAATTGGTAGGAGGTTTAGAGGGGCTTTGAGGGGGAATTTCTTCATCCAGAGGGTAGTGGGGGTCTGGCTGAAAGGATGGTAGAGGCAGAAATCCTCAGCACATTTAAACAGTACTTGGATGTGCATTTGAAGTGCCGTAATCTACAGGGCTACCGACCAAGAGCTGGAAAGTAGGATTAGACTTGATAGCTCTTTGTCGGCCAGCACAGACATGATGGGCCGAAAAGGCCTCCTTCCGTGCTGTAAATTTCTATGATTCTATGAATACAGGGGGGTAGAAGTTATGCTACAGCTTTCCAAAGCCCTGCTTAGACCAGACCTGGAGTATCTTGAGCGATTCTAGGCACCATACCACTTTAAGAAGGATGTTCAGGTCAATGACCCTTCTGTTTCTCTCTCCACAAATGCTGCCTGACCTGCTGAGTATTTCCAGCAATTCCTGTTTTTATTTAAGAAGGATGTACATGCATTGGCTTTGGAGGAAGTGCAGTGTAAATTTACCAGAATGATACCTGGACTCCAATGGTTAAATTACAAGGTGGAATTATACAAACTAGGGTTGTATTCACAAGAATTTAGAAAGTTAAGGGGATGTTTTAATCGAAATTTCCAGGATATTAAGGGGAACTGATAGGATAGATAGAGAGAAACTACTTCTGCTGGTTGAGAAGTCTAGGACAGGGGCCATAGCCTACAAATTAGAGCCAGGCCTTTCAGAAGTGAATTTAGGAAACACTTTTACACACAAAGGGTGGTAGAAGCTTGGAACTCTTTTACAAATGGCAATTGATGCTAGATTAATTGTTAATTTTAAATCTGACATTGATAGATTTTTGTTCGCAAAAGGTATTAAGGGATGTGGGTCAAAGGCGGGTATAAAGTTATGTCACAGATCAGCCATGATTTCATTAAACAGCGGAACAGGCTCGAGGCTCTAAATGGCCTACTCCTGATCCTATGTATGCATTATGTAAAATAGCAATATAATCATAAAATGATGCAACACAGAAGGAGGCCATTTGGCTAATCGTGCCTTGGCTGGCTCTTTGGGAAAGCTATCTAATTAGTCCCCTGTAATTTTTTTCTCCAATTCCCTTTTGAAAGCTTCCATCACCCTTAAATCTGTGTCCTCTGGTTGCTGAACATTTTGTCACTGGAAAAAGTTTCTCCTTATTTACTCAGGGTAAAAAAAACGTTCATGATTTTGAACACCGCAAACAAATCTCCTCTTAACCTTTTCTGCTGTAAGAAGAGCTATCCCAGCTTCTCCATGATCTTATTAAATGGTGGTGCGGGCTCGAAGGGCCGAATGACTTACTCCTGCACCTATTTTCTATGTTTCTGTTTCTAGTCTCTCCACATAACCGAACTCCCTCATCCCTGGTATCACTCTAGTAAATCTCTTCTGCCTTGACATGTCCTAAAGTGTGGTGCCCAGAATTTATCACAATACTCCAGCTGAGGCCTAACCAGTATTTTATAAAGATTTAATAATGGGAGAAATATGTCTGTGCAAGGTTAGTCAAGCTAGGGGGCCAAGAAGATTACTGAATAAGATGGCAACCATGAGTGACAACTTACTGTAGTGTATGTAGGCACCTTTAGCAATGACTCCATGAAGCAGGGTATGGTACTTAAACTGTGCAGACCTGCAGTCCTTTATTAGCAGTTCCTGAGTGCCAACAACAAGCTGCGAGTTCCCTTTTATACTGGGTTAGAAACATAGAAAATAGGTGCAGGAGTAGGCCATTCAGCCCTTCAAGCCTGCACCACCATTCAATAAGATCATGGCTGATCATTCACCTCAGTACCCTTTTCCTGCTTTCTCTACATACCCCTTGATCCCTTTAGCCGTAAGGGCCATATCTAACTCCCTCTTGAATATATCCAATGAACTGGCATCAACAACTCTCTGCGGCAGGGAATTCCACAGGTTAACAACTCTGAGTGAAGACGTTTCTCCTCATCTCAGTCCTAAATGGCCTACCCCGTATCCTAAGACTGTGTCCCCTGGTTCTGGACTTCCCCAACATCGGGAACTTTCTTCCCGCATCTAACCTGTCCTGTCCTGTCCCGTCAGAATCTTATACGTTTCTATGAGATCCCCTCCCATCTTCTAAACTGCAGTATATAAAGTCCCAGTTGATCCAGTCTCTCCTCATATGAGAGTCCAGCCATCCCTGGATCAGTCTGGTGAACCTTCGCTGCACTCCCTCAATAGCAAGAATGTCTTTCCTCAGATTAGGAGACCAAAACTGAACACAATATTCCAGGTGAGGCCTCACCAAGGTCCTGTACAATTGCAGTAAGACCTCCCTGCTCCTATACTCAAATCCCCTAGCTATGAAGGCCAACATGCAATTTGCCATCTTCACCGCCTGCTGTACCTGCATGCCAACTTTCAATGACTAATGAACCATGGCACCCAGGTCCCGTTGCACCTCCTCTTTTCCTAATCTGCCACCATTCAGATAATATTCTGCCTTTGTGTTTTTGCCACCAAAGTGGATAACCTCACATTGATCCACATTATACTGCATCTGCCATGCATTTGCCCACTCACCTAACCTGTCCAAATCACCCTGCAGCCTCTTAACGTCCTCCTCACAGATCACACCACCACTAGTTTAGTGTCATCTGCAAACTTGGAGATATTACACTCAATTCCTTCATCCAAATCATTAATGTATATTGTAAAGAGCTGGGGTCCCAGCACTGAGCCCTGCGGCACTCCACTAGTCACTGCCTCCAATTCCGAAAAGGACCCGTTTATCCCAACTCTCTGCTTCCTGTCTGCCAACCAATTCTCTATCCACGCCAGTACATTGCCCCCAATACCATCTGCTTTGATTTTGCACACCAATCTCTTGTGTGGGACCTTGTCAAAGGCCTTTTGAAAGTCCAAATACACCACATCCACTGGTTCTCCCTTGTCCACTCTACTAGTTACATCCTCAAAGAATTCCAGAAGATTTGTCAAGCATGATTTCCCTTTCATAAATCCATGCTGACTTGGACTGATCCGGTCACTGCTTTCCAAATGCACTGCTATTTCATCTTTACTAATTGATTTCAACATTTTCCCCCACTACTGATGTCAGGCTAACCGGTCTATAATTACCCGCTTTCTCTCTCCCTCCTTTTTAAAAAAGTGGTGTTACATTAGCTACCCTCCAGTCTATAGAAACTGATCCAGAGTTGATAGACTGTTGGAAAATGATCACCAATGCATCCACTATTTCTCAGGCCACTTCCTTAAGTATTCTGGGATGCAGACAATCAGGTCCTGGGGATTTATCGGCCTTCAATCCCATCAATTTCTCCAACACAATTTCCCGCCTAATAAGGATATCCCTCAGTTCCTCCTTCTCACTAGACCCTCGGTCCCCCAGTACATCCGGAAGGTTATTTGTATCTTCCTTCGTGAAAACAGAACCAAAGTATTTGTTCAATTGGGCTGCCACTTCTTTGTTCCCCATTATAAATTCACCCGAGTCCGACTGCAAGGGACCTACGTTTGTCTTCACTAATCTTTTTCTCTTCGCAGGCAATCCCTGGGTCTCCAGCAACAGCACCCTCTGGTGTATCGGTAAGGTGTGCACAGTACAAGGGTACATTCAATGTGGCATAACAGTGTTACAGACATCACACAGTGAACAGGCATGCCTACACAACACTTACCATTAGCATCTCCATGAACGAAGTCCAAGCATCCCGGAAGAAAGCAGAGTCACCCGAAGCTACAACAGCCAACCTAATAAAAGGATGAAATTGACTGGTTTATATTCAAACTGCAGAGAGATACCCAAATATTAGAAACTTAGCAGTGAACTGTAAACTTAACCTTGTTAAGCTGCACTGTGATCTTTGAGCTTTGAAACATAACTATGTTATGCTGTTACTAAGCAAAACCCTGCTAAGACTGAGCTATCATGATGCAACTAACATGGTTGTGCCTATGATGAAACTAGATTCTGTTGATAATAAACATCCAATTGGCTATTGAGGAATAGAGGAAAAGTTCCAAGGGAGTTGGTTCATGCTGATGCGTGCAAAATATTAGTGTTTTGGAAGGACACAATCTCTGAAGAAATGGGTCAATCTGATGATCCCTTTCTCGTGTATTCACCTGAGGATCTTGTTCCCCTGGGAGTTCCTCGTCACGCAGGACTGGGCAATGGGCTGATGCACCCTGTGTTTTCTTGCTCTGTGCTGATCTCTTCTGAGATTATGCAGTGAGTATTACCAACATACGGCAGTGACGGACAAGAAAATACCAACTGGTCCAGCAAGCCTGTTGTCTGTTCCAAGCTACCTTGGTGTAACTTACACACACCAGGACCCCACCCACCAACCACACACCTTCCTCCCGACAACAGGCAAAACATTTTTTTAAATCCCTACGTCAATTTGGGGGGTTGGTGAACGGCGACTCTGAGAA
The DNA here is from genome assembly GCF_044704955.1 of Pristiophorus japonicus. Lineage (NCBI taxonomy): Eukaryota > Metazoa > Chordata > Chondrichthyes > Pristiophoridae > Pristiophorus > Pristiophorus japonicus. The sequence goes on along the minus strand of NC_091980.1, from coordinate 76,488,163 downwards.
ATTTTTCTTCAATAACTAAAGACAATCAAACAAGTTCCAGGAAGCCACATTGACTGGGTGACTATACACAGTGATGTCAGCCAGCCAGGAGCTGATCTGCCTCCCTTTTGAATGCTTGCAGTGAATCTGTACTCACTACACAAGCCAGCAATATGGTTCCATAGATCAATGATTCTCTGTGAAAAGAAATACCTTCTGACAGCTAAACTAGTTCTGTGATTAAAGACCTTATACTCATATCTCTTGGTCTTTGCTAAGCTAAATCCAAGGAAGAGGCATATAAATTGACCAGAAAAAGCAGCAAACCCGAGGACTGAGAGAAATTTAAAATTCAGCAGAGGAGGACAAAAGGTTTAATTAGGAGGGGGAAAATAGAGTATGAGAGGAAGCTTGCTGGGAACATAAAAACTGACTGCAAAAGCTTCTATAGATATGTGAAAAAAAAAGATTAGTGAAGTCTAATGTAGGTCCCTTGCAGTCAGATTCAGGTGAATTTATAATGGGGAACAAAGAAATGGTAGACCAGTTGAACAAATACATTGGTTCTGTGTTCGCGAAGGAAGACACAAATAACCTTCCGGGAATACTAGGGGACCGAGGGTCTAGTGAGAAAGAGGAATGGAAGGAAATCCTTATTAGGTGGGAAATTGTGTTAGGGAAATTGATGGGATCGAAGGCCGATAAATCCCCGGGGCCTGATAGTCTGCATCCCAGAGTACTCAAGCAAGTGGCCCGAGAAATAGTGGCTGCATTGGTGATCATTTTCCAACAGTCTATCGACTCCGGATTAGTTCCTATGAATTGGAGGGTAGCTAATGTAACACCACTTTTTAAAAAAGGAGGGAGAGAGAAAACAGGTAATTATAGATTGGTTAGCCTGACATTAGTAGTGGGGAAAATGTTGGAAACAATTATTAAAGATGAAATAGCAACGCATTTGGAAAGCAGTGACAGGATCGGTCCAAGTCAGCATAGATTTATGAAAGGGAAATTATGCTTGACAAATCTTCTAGAATTTTTTGAGGATGTAACTAGTAGAGTGTAACCAGTGGATGTGGTGTATTTGGACTTTCAAAAGGCTTTTGACAAGGTCCCACATAAGAGATTGGTGTGCAAAATTAAAGCATATGGTATTGGGGGCAATGTACTGACGTGGATAGAGAACTGGTTGGCAGATAGGAAGCAGAGAGTTGGGATAAGCAGGTCCTTTTCAGAATGAAAGGCTGTGATTAGTGGGGTGCCGCAGGGCTCAGTGCTGGGACCCCAGCTATTTACAATATACATCAATGATTTAGATGAGGGAATTGAGTGTAATATCGCCAAGTTTGCAGATGACACTAAGCTGGGTGGCAGTGTGAGCTGTGAGGAGGATGCTAAGAGGCTGCAGGGTGACTTGGACAGATTAGGTGAGTAGGCAAATGCATGGCAGATGCAGTATAATGTGGATAAATGTGAGGTTATCCGCTTTGTTGGGAAAAACATGAAGGTAGAATATTATCTGAATGGTGGCAGATTAGGAAAAGAGGAGATGCAACAAGACCTGGGTGTCATGGTTCATCAGTCATTAAAAGTTGGCATGCAGGTACAGCAAACGGTGAAGAAGGCAAATGGCATGTTGGCCTTCATAGCAAGGGGATTTGAGTTTAGGGGCAGGGAGGTCTTACTGCAGTTGTACAAGGCCTTGATGAGGCCTCACCTGGAATATTGTGTTCAGTTTTGGTCTCCTAATCTGAGGAAGGACGTTCTTGCTGTTGAGAGAGTGCAGCAAAGGTTCACCAGACTGAATCCCGGGATGCAGGACTGACATATGAAGAAAGACTGGATCAACTAGGCTTATAGTCACTGGAATTTAGAAGAATGAGAGGGGATCTCATAGAAACATAAAATTCTGATGGGACTGGACAGGTTAGATGCAGGAAGAATGTTCCCGATGTTGGGAAAGTGCAGAACCAGGGGACACAGTCTAAGGATAAGGCGTAAGCCATTTCGGACTGAGATGAGGAGAAACTTCTTCACTCAGAGTTGTGAACCTGTGGAATTCCCTGCCGCAGAGTGTTGTTGATGCCAGTTCATTGGATATATTCAAGAGGGAGTTAGATACGGCCCTTATGGCTAAAGGGATCAAGGGGTATGGAGAGAAAGCAGGAAAGGGGTACTGAGGTGAATGATCAGCCATGATCTTATTGAATGGCGGTGCTGGCTCGAAGGGCCGAATGGCCTACTCCTGCACCTATTTTCTATGTTTCTATCTAACTCACACCCTATCCACATGGACTAAATCTAATCATAAGAACATAACAAATAGGAGCAGGAGTCGGCCATTTGGCCCCTTGAGCCTGCTCCGCCATTCAATAAGATCATGGCTGATCTGATCTTGGGCTCAACTTCACTTCCCTGCCCGCTCCCCATCACCCTTGACTCCCTTATCGTTCAAAAATCTGTCTATCTCCACTTTAAATATATTCAATGACCCAGCCTCCACAGCTCTCTGGGGTAGAGAATTCCAAAAATTCACGAACCTCAGAGAATAAATTCCTCAATCTCCATTTTAAATGGGCAACCTCTTAGTTTGAAACTGTGCCCCCAAGTTCTAGATTCCCCCACAAAGGGAATCATCCTCCCTGCATCTACCCTGTCAAGCTCCTTCATAACGTTTGATTAAGATCATCTCTCATTCTTCTAAACGCCAATGAGTATAGAGGCCCAATCTGCTCAACCTTTCTTCATAAGACAACCCCTTCATCTCAGAAATCAAACTAGTGAACCTTCTCTGAACTACCTCCAATGCAAGTATATCCCTCCTTAAATAAGGAGACCAAAACTGTGCAGAGTACTCCAGGTGTGGTCTCACCAACGGTTGCAGCAAGACTCCCCTACTTTTATACTCCATCCCCCTTCCAATAAAGGCCAACATTCCATTTGCCTTCCTGATTACTTGCTGTACCTGCATGTTAACCTTTTGTGCTTCATGTACAAGGACCCCCCATCCCTCTGTACCGCAGCATTTTGTAATCTCTCTCCATTTAAATAATAATTTGCTTTTTTGTTTTTCCTACCAAAGTGGATAACTTCACATTTTCCCACATTATACGCCATCTGCCAAATTTTTGCCCACTCACTTAGCCTATCTATATTACCTTGCATATTCTTTGTGACCTCTTCACAACTTGCTTTCCCACCTATCCTTGTATCAGCAGCAAATTTGGCTACATTACACTCAGTCCCTTCATCCAAGTCATTAATATAAATTGTAAATAATTGTTGTCCCAGCACTGATCCCTGTGGCACCCCACTAGTTACAGTTTGCCAACCTGAAAATGACTCATTTATTCCGACTCTCTATTTTCTGTTAATTGGCCAAACCTCTATCCATGCTAATATATTAGGCCAACTCCATGAACTCTTATTTTGTGCAGTAACCTTTTATGTAACACCTTATCGAATGCTTTCTGGAAATCCAAATACACGACAGCTACTGGTTCCTCTTTATCCACCCTGCTCTTATGTCCTCAAAGAACCCAAGCAAATTTGTCAAACATGATTTCCCTTTCATAAAACCGTGTTAACTCTGCTTGACTGCATTATGATTTTCTAAATGTCCTGCTAATGGACTCCAGCATTTTCCCAATGACAGATGTTAGGCTAACTGGTCTATAGTTTCCTGCTTTCTGTCTCCCTCCTTTCTTAAGTAGGGGCATTACATTTGCAGTTTTCCAGTCCGCTGGGATATCTCCATCGAATCCAGGGAATTTTGGTATATTGCATTTTGATCCCTTAACTTCCTTAGCAATGAGAACTCTCTATCTATGAGTTCTCATTGCTATTAATGAGAGAGAGAAAAAAAAACACACTAAACACCATAATAAAAAATAAAAAACACACCTCACAATTAAAATTAATTGAAATTAAAGTTAATAAATGTCTTAGAAAAAATATATCTTTTTCCAATTTTTAAAAAGTTTTGTAGTTAGGGTTAAAAATAAACTTACCTTAGTGGGCAGGGTTTTTAAACAATAAAATGTGTTTTTGTATGTGGGCAATTTTATCAGGCGCAAGAGTTTTGAGGACATTTGCTGGGCAAGATATGGGTAAATACCGCAATCTTGTCCTTGCAAATGTCCTCACTCCTGAGACATGGAAGATCTGTCAAGCTCCAGTGGTTTTCAGCGCATGCACATTGCATTGTGCGCTGAAAACCGGCTTTTGCGATGCCTTCCCGGGTCTGTACACACTCATTGCTATTAATGACACAGCTGTGGAATACTGTACCTGATTGGTTGTGCAGTCACGTGACTGCACCTTCTGCATGGGAACCTGGAGGACGGGAGCGCGCTTCGCAGCGCGGGAAGAGAAGGCCTCCCCACCGGAATCCCATGCTCCTCCGGGACCACCGGGTAAATTCGTAAAAATTCTCCAGTCAGAGGCGTTCATCCGAAAGAATCCTCCGATCGGAATTTCAGGGTCATCATTTGTGAACTTGCAGACAGTTCCTTCCATGGCTTTATCTGGATTGCCGATAAAGATGATGAAGAGCAACATCCCTAACACGGATCCATGCAGTATCTTACTAGTAATTGGTCCCTATGCAGACCATTGCTATTAATAACAATCTTCCAACTCAAAATCTGTCCGCTAATCCCACAGGACTCTATTTATTAAGTAGCCTATTGTGTGAACCCTTGCCTAAGGGTGTTTGAAAATCAATTGATACAATGTTGACCAGGCTGCATTTATATAGAACCTTCAATGTCGAAAAATATCCCAAGGTACTTCACAAAGGTGTAAGCAGACAAAAATGAATGCCGAGTCAAAGGAGACATTAAAAGGATGGCCAAAAGCGTGGTCAAAAGAGGTAAGTTTTAAAGGAGTATATAGAGGTGCAGAGAAGTTTAGAGAGGAAATTCCAGAGCATAGGGCTTAAACAGCCACCAAAGGTGGGGTAAATGGAGGGGGATGCACAAAAGGTCAGAGTCAGAGGAATGAAGAGTTTGATGGGGGTTATAGGGCTGGAGGGATGAGGCTATGAAGGTATTTAAGCATGAGGATGTGAATTTTAAATTCAAGGCATTGGGCCTGGAGTCAATAAAGGTTAACAGGGACAGGGGTGAGGGCGAGTTGCTGCAGGTTAGGACCCAGGTAGCAAAGTTTTGGATGAGCTGAACTTCATGGAGGGTGGAGAATGGGAGGCCGGTCAGGAGAGTATTACAATAGTCGAATCTAGAGGTGACAAAAGTATGGAAGAGGTTTTCAGCGGTAGATGGGTTGAGGTGGGGCAGAGGTCAATTTTGTGAACAGTCTGGTTAAGCCTATGGCAGTGATCAGAAAGAGGGATGAAATCCGTGCTAATGACACAAAGATTGTGGCAGTAGCTGGTGATGATTATATTGGTCTTCCTAATGTTTAGCTGGAGGAAACTGCAGCTTATTCAAGGCTAGATGTCGAACTAGCAGTCTGACAATACAGGGGTGGTGGAGAGGTGGAGCTGGGTGTCATCTGCATATACGTGGAAGCTGACTTCATGTCTGCTGATGTTATAAGCCAGTGGGCAATGTATAGATAAGAGGAGAGCCGTAGATGGATTATTGGGGGATTCCAGAATGGGTGAGAAGGGAAGTTATTTCTGGAGATGCTCTGGCTACAATAAGATAGGTAACTGTGGAGTCCAGCAAGGGCAGTCCATTGAGCTGGACAATGGAAGTATTGGAGGAGGATGGTATGGTTGACTGTGTTAAAGGTTGCACAGAGGTTAAGGAGGGATGATGTAACATGGTCTCAGTCACAAAGAATGTCATTTATGACTTTGGTTATGTTCGGTTCAGTGCTGAAGCAGGGGTGGAAACCTGATTAGAAAGATTCAAATAGTCAGTTATGGGAAATATAAGAATGCATTTGGGAGGTAAAACACATTCAAGGACCTTGGAGCTGAAAGGGAGATAGGGCGGTAGTTTGCAATGACAGAGCAGCTGTATGGGATTTTTGAGGGAAATGATGATGGCGGTTTTGAAAGTGAGGACAGGAACTATTTACAATATCATCTAGTGTGGGGACCAGGGAAGTACGTTGGGTAGTTCGCAGTTTTGGTGGGAATGAGGTCAAGAACGGTCTCATGGATGAGATTAGCTTGGAGAGGTCATGAGGGGAGATGGGAGAGAAACAAGAGAGGGATAATGTGTATGCGGGGCTACAGTGGGGGGCATCTTGAAAGAAGTTTGACTTTTTGGAAAAGGGAAGGGGGAGGAAAGCAACATAGGCATTTGAACAGATGATCTCAAACTGAGTGACAATTCCATGAGGTCCGCGCATATGAAGTGAGGGTTGAGGGGAGGAGAGAGCGTTTTAAGGCAATGATTGGTAGTGAAGAAAAAAAACAGGGGCTATCTTTGCTCTTCAGAATGATCCTGGAATAGTAGATGGTTTTCGCACAGGCGAAGGATGGCTAAATCAGTTGTGTGTCAAATATGCTTAACCTGCTTCCCTTGGATTTCAGGAAATAAAGATGGGGCCATACCAGGGAAACAACCTGTATTTTTTTTTTACTGGGGACACAGGCATCAAAGATGGAATTGAGGGAGTAGTTGAGCAAATCAATTACTGTAGAAGTATTAAAGTTAATGGAGGGCTAAAAGTTAATTGGGAATTTGAAAGTGCAGTTGTAAGTGACATGGGAGAAGAGTCTTTCCTGGGGTGATTGTAGAAGGAAGTGAGGTTGGACGAGAGTCGGAGGATGTGGTGGCAAACAATGCAAGGAAGTGGTTGGAGGTGGCCTTGTTAGTGCTCGAGACCAAAGTAGTAGAGAGGCCACAGGGCAAGGTTGAGGGAGTTGCTGTGACTATAGGTAGGAGAGTTTTCACAGAGGCAGTGAATTCAGAGGAGAAAGGGCAAAGGAAACAGAGATGGAAATCAGTCTGAAATACTGGGTTGCATCCTTCTTCATTGAGTGAAAAATATTGGCTATGGCAACCCTCTGATGCACATCTCCAGAGGTTTTATGGCCAGTACCAACAGGACAGGGGTGGGGGACATTCTCATCTTGTTCCCCAATTCAATAGAAACATAGAAAGTAGGTGCAGGAGTAGGCCATTCGGCCCTTCGAGCCTGCACCACCATTCAATATGATCATGGCTGATCATGCAACTTCAGTACTCCATTCCTGCTTTCTCTCCATACCCCTTGATTCCTTTAGCCGTAAGGGCCACATCTCACTCCCTGTTGAATATATCTAACGAACTAGCCTCAACAACTTTCTGTGGTAGCGAATTCCACAGATTCACAATTCTTTGAGTGAAGAAGTTTCTCCTCATCTTGGTCCTAAATGGCTTACCCCTTATCCTTAGACTGTGACCCCTGGTTCTAGACTTCCCCAACATCGGGAACATTTTTCCTGCATCTAACCTGTCCAATCCCGTCAGAATTTTATATGTTTCTATGAGATCCCCTCTCATTATTCTAAATTCCAGTGAATATAAGCCTAATCGATCCAGTCTTTCTTCATATGTCAGTCTGCCATCCCGGGAATCAGTCTGGTGAACCATCGCTGCACTCCCTCAATAGCAAGAACGTCCTTCCTCAGATTAGACGACCAAAACTGTACACACCATTCAAGGTGTGGCCTCACCAAGGTCCTATATAACTGCAGTAAGCCCTCCCTGCTCCTATACTCAATTCCTCTTGCTATGAAGGCCAACATGCCATTTGCTTTCTTCACCGCCTGCTGTACCTGCATGCCAACTTTCAATGACTGATGTACCATGACAACCAGGTCTCGTTGCACCTCCCTTTTTCAGATAATATTCTGCCTTACTGTTTTTGCCACCAAAGTGGATAACCTCACATTTATCGACATTATACTGCATCAGCCATGCATTTGTCCACTCACCTAACCTGTCCAAGTCACCCTGCAGCCTCTTAGCATCCTCCTCACAGCTCACACTGGCACCCAGCTTAGTGTCATCTGCAAATTTGGAGATATTACATTCAATTCTTTCATCTAAATCATTAATATATATTGTAAATAGCTGGGGTCCCAGCACTGAACCTTGCGGTATCCCACTAGTCACAGCCTGTCATTCTGAAAAGGACCCGTTTATTCCTACTCTTTGCTTCCTGTCTGCCAACCAGTTCTCTATCCACATCAATACATTACCCCCAAAACCATGCGCTTTAATTTTGCACACTAATCTCTTGTGTGGGACCTTGTCAAAAGCCTTTTGAAAGTCCAAATACACCACATCCACTGGTTCTCCCTTGTCCAATCTACTAGTTACATCCTCAAAAAATTCTAGAAGATTTGTAAGCATAATTTCCCTTTCATAAATCCATGCTGACTTGGACTGATCCTATCACTGCTTTCCAAATTCGCTGCTATTTCATCTTTAATAATTGATTCCAACATTTTCCCCACTACCGATGACAGGCTAACCGGTCTCTCCCTCCTTTTTTAAAAAGTAGGGTTACATTAGCTACCCTCCAATCCATAGGAACTGATCCAGAGTCTATAGAATGTTGGAAAATGACCATCAATGCATCCACTATTTCTAGGGCCACTTCCTTAAGTACTCTGGGATCAGGCCCTGGGGATTTATCGGCCTTCAATCCCATCAATTTCCCTAACACAATTTCCTGACTAATAAGGATTTCCTTCAGTTCTTCCTTCTCGCTTGTATTTCTGGAAGGTTATTTGTATCTTCCTTAGTGAAGACAGAACCAAAGTATTTGTTCAATTGGTCTACCATTTCTTTGTTACGCATTTATAAATTCACCTGATTCTGATTGCAAGGGACCTAAATTTGTCTTCACTAATCTTTTTCTCTTCACATATCTATCGAAGCTTTTGCAGTCAGTTTTTATGTTCCCTGCAAGCTTACTCTCATACTCTATTTTCCTCTTCCTAATTAAACCCTTTGTCTTCCTCTGCTGAATTCTAAATTTCTCCCAGTCCTCAGGTTTGCTGCTTTTTCTGGCCAATTTATATGCCTCTTTCTTGGATTTAACACTATCCATAATTTCCCTTCTTAGACACGGTTGAGCCACCTTCCCATTTTTATTTTTACTCCAGACAGGGATGTACAATTGTTGAAGTTCATCCATGTGATCTTTAAATGTTTGCCATTTCCTATCCACCGTCAACCCTTTAAGTATCATTCACCAGTTTATGCTAGCCAATTCACGTCTCATACCATTGAAGTTACCTTTCTTTAAGTTTAGGACCCTAGTCTCTGAATTAACTATGTCACTCTCCATCTTAATGAAGAATTCTACCATATTATAGTCACTCTTTCCCAAGGGGCCTCGCACAACAAGATTGCTAATTAATCCTCTCCCATCTTAGACTGGGTGTTGTGGAATGAGAGAGGACTAATTAGCAATCTCATTGTGCGAGGCCCCTTGGGGAAGAGTGACCATAATATGGTGGAATTCTGCATTAGGATGGAGAATGATACAGTTAATTCAGAGACCATGGTCCAGAACTTAAAGAAGGGTAACTTTGAAGGTATGAGGCGTGAATTGGCTAGGATAGATTGGCGAATGATACTGAAGGGGTTTACTGTGGATGGGCAATGGCAGACATTTAGAGACCGCATGGATGAATTACAACAATTGTACATTCCTGTCTGGCGTAAAAATAAAAAAGGGAAGGTGGCTCAATCGTGGCTATCTAGGGAAATCAGGGATAGTATTAAAGCCAAGGAAGTGGCATACAAATTGGCCAGAAATAGCAGCGAACCTGGGGACTGGGAGAAATTTAGAACTCAGCAGAGGAGGACAAAGGGTTTGATTAGGGCAGGGAAAATGGAGTACGAGAAGAAGCTTGCAGGGAACATTAAGGCGGATTGCAAAAGTTTCTATAGGTATGTAAAGAGAAAAAGGTTAGTAAAGACAAACGTAGGTCCCCTGCAGTCAGAATCAGGGGAAGTCATAACGGGGAACAAAGAAATGGCAGACCAATTGAACAAGTACTTTGGTTCAGTATTCACTAAGGAGGACACAAACAACCTTTCAGATATAAAAGAGGTCAGAGGGTCTAGTAGGGAGGAGGAACTGAGGGAAATCTTTATTAGTCGGGAAATTGTGTTGGGGAAATTGATGGGATTGAAGGCCGATAAATCCCCAGGGCCTGATGGACTGCATCCCAGAGTACTTAAGGAGGTGGCCTTGGAAATAGCGGATGCATTGACAGTCATTTTCCAACATTCCATTGACTCTGGATCAGTTCCTATCGAGTGGAGGGTAGCCAATGTAACCCCACTTTTTAAAAAAGGAGGGAGAGAGAAAACAGGGAATTATAGACCGGTCAGCCTGACCTCAGTAGTGGGTAAAATGATGGAATCAATTATTAAGGATGTCATAGTAGCGCATTTGGAAAATGGTGACATGATAGGTCCAAGTCAGCATGGATTTGTGAAAGGGAAATCATGCTTGACAAATCTTCTGGAATTTTTTGAGGATGTTTCCAGTAAAGTGGACAAAGGAGAACCAGTTGATGTGGTATATTTGGACTTTCAGAAGGCTTTCGACAAGGTCCCACACAAGAGATTAATGTGCAAAGTTAAAGCACATGGGATTGGGGGTAGTGTGCTGACGTGGATTGAGAACTGGTTGTCAGACAGGAAGCAAAGAGTAGGAGTAAATGGGTACTTTTCAGAATGGCAGGCAGTGACTAGTGGGGTACCGCAAGGTTCTGTGCTGGGGTCCCAGCTGTTTACATTGTACATTAATGATTTAGACGAGGGGATTAAATGTAGTATCTCCAAATTTGCGGATGACACTAAGTTGGGTGGCAGTGAGCTGCGAGGAGGATGCTATGAGGCTGCAGAGTGACTTGGATAGGTTAGATGAGTGGGCAAATGCATGGCAGATGAAGTATAATGTGGATAAACGTGAGGTTATCCACTTTGGTGGTAAAAACAGAGAGACAGACTATTATCTGAATGGTGACAGATTAGGGAAAGGGAAGGTGCAAAGAGACCTGGGTGTCATGGTACATCAGTCATTGAAGGTTGGCATGCAGGTACAGCAGGCGGTTAAGAAAGCAAATGGCATGTTGGCCTTCATAGCGAGGGGATTTGAGTACAGCGGCAGGGAGGTGTTGCTACAGTTGTACAGGGCCTTGGTGAGGCCACACCTGGAGTATTGTGTACAATTTTGGTCTCCTAACTTGAGGAAGGACATTCTTGCTATTGAGGGAGTGCAGCGAAGATTTACCAGACTGATTCCCGGGATGGTGGGACTGACCTATCAAGAAAGACTGGATCAACTGGGCTTGTATTCACTGGAGTTCAGAAGAATGAGAGGGGACCTCATAGAAACGTTTAAAATTCTTACGGGTTTAGACAGGTTAGATGGAGGAAGAATGTTCCCAATGTTGGGGAAGTCCAGAACCAGGGGTCACAGTCTAAGGATAAGGGGTAAGCCATTTAGGACCGAGATGAGGAGGGACTTCTTCACCCAGAGAGTGGTGAACCTGTGGAATTCTCTGCCACAGAAAGTTGTTGGGGCCAATTCACTAAATATATTCAAAAGGGAGTTAGATGAAGTCCTTACTACTCGGGGGATCAAGGGGTATGGCGAGAAAGCAGGAAGGGGGTACTGAAGTTTCATGTTCAGCCATGAACTCATTGAATGGCGGTGCAGGCTAGAAGGGCTGAATGGCCTGCTCCTGCACCTATTTTCTATGTTTCTATGACACAACACAGTCTAGGATGGCCAGCTCTCTAGTTGGTTCCTTGACATATTGGTCCAGAAAACCATCCCTTATACACTCCAAGAAATCTTCCTCCATCGTATTGCTACCAGTTTGGTTAGCCCAATCTATATGTAGATTAAAGTCACCCATGATAACTGCTGTAGCTTTATTGCAGGCATCTCTAATTTCCTGTTTAATGCCATCCCCAACCTCACTACCGCTCTTTGGTGGTCCGTACACAACTCCCACTAGCGTTTTCTGCCCTTTGCTGTTCCGCAGCTCTTCCTATACAGATTCCATATCATCCAAGTTAATGTCCTTCCTTACTATTGCGTTAATCCCCTCTTTAACCAGCAACGCTACCCCACCTCCTTTTCCTTTCTGTCTATCCTTCCTGAATATTGAATACCCCTAGACGCTGAGTTCCCAGCCTTGGTCACCCTGGAGCCATGTCTCCGTAATCCGAATTACATCATATCCGTCCGTTAACAGCTGTCTGCGCAGTGAATTCATCCACCTTATTACGAATGCTCCTCGCATTGAGACACAGAGCCTTCAGGCTTGTTTTTTTTTTAAATAGGAATGCAGAGGAGCCAATATCATTGGCACATAATGCAGATGTGGGGTGTGATCACATGATTATAATTCACATCCCAAATGTATCACCAATGGCCATTTGAGAGTGTTGAGTGGACTGATTCCCACTTAACCCATTGAAATGGCTTTTGTGCATTGAGGAACGTGCCAGGATGTACATGGGAGAGCGGTTTTGGGCTGCTGGTGGTAGTTGTGTGCCTAGTGAATCTGTGCCTTATGTGTCTGAAGGGTTTCGTGTGGGCGGGATGTCTAGCTAATTCATTCTGGGAAGGGGTTTGCTGCAGCCAGTATTGGTGATTACATCCTTTCTTTTGGGGTAGTTGGATACTGTGGAGAGGTAATTCTTTCAGGCTGTGTAGCTTTGGATCCTCTAATATGATCACCAGAGAGTGAAGGGGAACCTCTGGGTACTGTTTTGAAGATGTGTTCCCACTGGGGAGCTCTGTGCTTGGTGCTGGAGATTGTGAGCTTTTCTCCACAGCTGTGTGGAGGTGAGCACCTTGATCAACCAGGGAGTGAGCACAGGGGAGGAACAGGCCTGTACCCCTGATGTGGTCTGTGTGGCAGAGGCTGTTGGTATGGTTGTTTTGGGTGACTAAATGGGTCCTTCAAAGCTCACCTCCTTAAATGGGGGAGAGTTCTTCTGAAGTGCTGGCAGGAGCTCTTCCCCCAGCTTTTTGGGAAGTCACCTCACCAGCATAGTTAGGTTGCTATTCAATTTGGTGGTGGATGCTGTGGATGGGCCCAGAACATTTTAGGGAATCCTGAATACATAGAACACTCTAAGAAATAGACAATGAGCCGTTTTCCTTCTCCTGTTGAGAAGCACCCTGCCGACTGGCAACCCTGCAGCCTCTTTCAAGCTGCTGATAACACCTGCAGCACTCCACAATGCCTAAAACAAGTGCTTAAAAATAGCATGTCTGCAAAACATTGTCCAGGAAACTGGCACAGTTAGGGCAGAACAAATAAATAATTTGCTGGCACAAGAGTTTGGCAAGTTTGCATGCTTGTTCTAATGAAGCACCATTGCATCAGATTGACACTTTACCATTTTGGGTAGACTCACCCACAATAGCTTACCTGGATGGTACCATCACACTCTGCCTGAAAACATGGGAATTTATTTAAATACAGGGGTCCAAGGCAATTACGAGATGTTTTACTGGGAATTATCAAAATTCATTTTGCCTATTATGTTAGTGAACTTTTTTTTTTTAAAGAAGTTTTTGTTCATTTCATGTAATTGGAGCTAAGAAAGTATGAATATACTTTACTCAAGAATACCTCAACATCAAGATGCCCAAATGGGCAAGAAACAGAAGTAGTGCAGGCCACAGGTAGCTTGATACAAAGCAATGCTTTCACAATCCAAACAGTAACAGCATTGTCAAAAAGCTGAGCTCCTATAGAAATAACATTCAATTTGAAAAAAATGTTCCTTCATCCCAGTATCTAAGTCACTCCAAAATCGGGGGTTGGAGGGGAGGGGGTTAAACAGCCAAACAATGGCAGCCAGCAGCAGTTTATGTTAATGCTTCAGATTTACTGATCGGCTTGGGAACACTACTTCAAGGTGTCTTCACTGGTACAGCCCCCTGACTCCAGCAGCACAACTGCCTTATTTACCGTACAAATATATGTAATAAACACAAGAGACATCTGTGAATTGGAACTGGGAAAATATCAGGCAAAAGCTCAGAGCAGGAGCTCACTCACTACTGCCCATGAATAAACTGACTTCAACCAAAAGAACTATCAGCACAAAATACTGCTGATGCTGGAAATTTAAAATAATAAACCCTCAGAAAATGCTGGAAATATTCAGATCAGGCAGCAGTTGTGGAGAGAAACAGAGTTAGCGTTTCAGGTTGATGATCTTTCATCAGAAGACCCACTATTGAAAAGTGTAACTGGCTCCCAAAACCCTGGGCCAAACAAACTGCCTTGGACCCTGATCCAGTGGAAGTACATTCATGCCAAGAAACCCAGATGTGGCAAGATCTTCTTCCTGCAGACACCGCGCAGTTAGGATGTGTCATAAACATTGTATGGGAATGTACACATCAAAAATAAGTGTGTGAATGTATTCCTAAATAGACAATGACTTCACAAAATATATATGAATGTTCCCTTAATTTTACAAGCATTTCACAATATATGCCTGAATGTACACCTACTTGTATGTTACAAATTTCAGGTAGGCCTTATTCTCTCAGGTTCAGCAGTGCTGGTTATTGTCCCAATATCTACTTATATGCTAGTGTAAAACCCAGGGGTGTAAGAATATGACTCCCTTGTGATTTAAAATTGATAGCGTGTCTTTCGCATGACCTCACATGCGCTTCTCCAGTCTTTATGAAAGCGGACAGGGAAACACTTGAGATGAGGCCAGATACAATGTGTTTTATTTTATAGACAAGTGAACGTATAGAGTAACAGCTATAATCAAATCTCATCTTGTTGACTCTAACTACCAGAAATCTCGAGAATAAAAAATGCACCATACCAATGTTCCCTTTAATTCTTTTGGGGTTTGCGGCCCCTTTAAGGTGCAGACTCACTTAACTATTCCTGGTCAGCTTTCTGATTCTGACTGGATCTAGGTTTGATATGAGCAATTCCTCCTCGTTACTGGCTGACTGCTCAAGTACTCCTTTTGTGGAAAGACCAAGTCTCTGACTCTTTTCTTGTTTAGTGATTTACCAGTAGGCCTGTCAATCAAACTAGATCAGCAACTGCTTGTGAAGATAAGGATAAAGACTGTCGGGAGGACAGCCAGAATGCTGACCATGGCACCTTGGAGTATGAGGATGCCCAAAGGGAGGAGGGGAAGCATAATATGGTAAGTTGTAGGCATTCAATAATTAGGGGGACTGATAGCATCCTTCGTAAGCAGGATTGAGAATCCCACATTATATGTTGCCTAGCTGGTGCCAGGTTGAGGGACATCTTGTAGTGGCTTGAAAAAATATTGGAGACGGAAGGGGATGATCCAGTCGTTGTGGTCCATGTTGGGACCAACATAGGAAAGAGTAGGCAAGAGGTCCTGTTCAGAGAGTACCAGAAGCTAGGAACTAAATTAAACAGGACCTCAAGGGTTATAATCTCTGGATTATTATCCTAGCCATGTGCAAATTTGGCATAGGGATAAGCAGGTTAGGGAGCTGAACACATAGATGAAGGAGTGGTGTGGGAACTGTACTCAGCTGGAATAGGTAGCATAAATAATTCTAAAAGAGTACAGTAAGTCAGAAATAGTGCTTTCGGCACTACAAGGAAAACTAAAAGATGTAAAGTAATTAAATCAGGATAAATAAGAAATGTGTGAGAAAAACATTAGGGCAGGACAAGTTAGGGTGTGTGATCCAAATAAGCATTCTTTATACAAATGCACGAAGTATAAGGAACAAATTGAATAAATTGCAGATGTGGTTGCAAGATGGTCAGGACTTGGAACTAAATATACCAGGTTATAAGAGCTACAGAAGGATAGGGAAACTGGTAGAAGGGAAGGAGCAGTATTAGTGATTAAGGATGAATTACTTCAATGATAAGAGGGGATGTAATGAGAGGTAAGCAGGCAAGGAGATTCTATGGATTGAATTAATAGGAAAGGATTTAACAATGTAGTGGGAGTTGTATACAGGCCCCCTGGTAGCAGCTGTGAAGTGACAGAATACATAAATGCAGAGATTAGACAAGCATGTTGTAAAGGCAGAGTGGCTTTAATGGGGGACTTAAACTTTTACATAGATTTGAGAAGCAACTAGTTTGTGTCAGAAAGGTAGCAAATTTCTTGAGTGTGTTCAAGTTTTCTGCAACAATATGTCCTAGAACTAAGGGGGCAGGCCATGTTAGATTTAATAATGAGTAATGAGCCAGATTTAGTTAACAGCCTCACAGTGCATGAACATTTATCTAATTGTGATCTGAATATGATCGAGTTCAATGTTGTGTTTGAAAGGGAGAAACGCAAAAAAGATACTAAGATTCTTGATTTAGGTTAACTTGACAAAGACTGTCCACAGTAAACTGGGCAAATCTGTTAATGGGCAAGTTGACAGAACATCTGTGGGAGATTTTCAAAAAGTGATACAGAACCAGTTTATACCTCTAAAGGACAAGAACTCTTCTTGCCAAAAAAACCCCAGCCATGGACGACAAAAAAGATAAGGGACAACATAAGACTAAAAAAAAGCATATTAAAATACAAAAAATGGCACAGTTCCTGGCAACCCAGAGAGACACACAAAGAGCAACAAAAGGTGACAAAACAGATAGCAAGAGCTGCAAAAGGAATAGAAAAAGAAACTTGCAAGGGATATCAAAATCAAGACAATTTTTTCCCATTAGCAAAAAGGTGGTTGGGAGTAATGTGGGTCTCTTGAAAACTGTTAACAGTTGTACTGTAAATGCAAATAAGGAAATAGCGGACATACTGAATAATTACTTTGCATCAGTATTTACAGTAGAAGATACCATACGTCCCAAAGAAACTAATATTGGATCAGGGACGGGACAAATTAAACGTAAGCAAAATAAAGAGACTAAAGAGCGACAAATCCCCAGAACCAGATGGTTTCCATCCCAGGGATTTAGAGGAAGTAGGGGAGAACATTGCTGATGTCCTAACTATAATCTTCCAAGTTCTCTTGATTTTGGAACTGTTCCTTTAAATTGGAAAATTGCATGTGTCACTCCGCTATTTAAGAAAGGTGAGAGGGAAACCAGGAAATTATAGACCAGTTAGCCTAACATCTGTCTAAAGTCTATAATTAAGGATAGAGTGACTGAACACCATGGAAATTCAGATAATTAGAGAGCCAGCATGGATTTGTAAAGAGTAGGTCATGCCTGACGGACTTGATTGAATTTTATGAAGAAGTGACTAAAGTGAACATGGGAATATCTACGCATGTTATATATATGGACTTCCAGAAAGAAGGCTCTCAATAAAATCCTTCATAAAAGACGGTTAGCTAAAGTAGAAGCTCATGGAATTGAAGGCAAATTATTGATCTGATTAGAAAATTAGCTGAGTGACAGGAGACAGAGAGTATGGATAATGGGTAGGTACTCTTAATTATTAGGATGTGACTAGTGGTGTCCCACAAGTATCTATGGTGGGGCTCAACTATTCACCGCATTAATGACTTAGATCATAAAACATAAGAATTAGGAACAGAAGTAGGCCATCTAGCCCCTCGAGTCTGCTCCGCCATTCAACAAGATCATGGCTAATCTGGCCGTGGATTCAGCTCCACTTACCCGCCCGCTCTCCATAACCCTTAATTCCCTTATTGGTTAAAAATCTATCTATCTGTGATTTGAATACATTCAATGAGCTAGCCTCAACTGCTTCCTTGGGCAGAGAATTCCACAGATTCACAACCCTCTGGGAGAAGAAATTCCTTCTCAACTCGGTTTTAAATTGGCTCCCCCGTAACCTGAGGCTGTGCCCCTTAGTTCTAGTCTCCCCGACCAGTGGAAACAACCTCTCTGCCTCCATCTTGTCTATCCCCCTCATTATTTTAAATGTTTCTATAAGATCACCCCTCATCCTTCTGAACTCCAATGAGTAAAGACCCAGTCCACTCAATCTATCATCATAAGGTAACCCCCTCATCTCCGGAATCAGCCTAGTGAATCATCTCTGTACCCACTCCAAAGCCAGTATATCCTTCCTTAAGTAAGGTGACCATAACTGCACACAATACTCCAGGTGCGGCCTCACCAATACCCTGTACAGTTGCAGCAGGACCTCCCGGCTTTTGTACTCCATCCCTCTCGCAATGAAGGCCAACATTCCATTTGCTTTCCTGATTACCTGCTGCGCCTGCAAACTAACTTTTTGGGATTCATGCACAAGGACCCCCAGGTCCCTCTGCACCGCAGCATGTTGTAATTTCTCCCCATTCAAATAATATTCCCTTTTACTGTTTTTTTTCCCCAAGGTGGATGACCTCACATTTTCTGACATTGTATTCCATCTGCCAAACCAAATGATGGGATAGAGAGCCACATATCCAAGTTTGAAATTATACAAAGATAAGCGGCATGTTAGCAGTGTAGATGGAAGCAGAAAATTACAATAGATATTAATCGATTAAGTGAATGGGAAAAACTATGGCAAATAGATTTCAATATAGGCAAGTGTGAGGTCATTCACTTTGGATGTAAAAAGGATAGTACAGAATATTTTCTAAATGGTGAAAAGTCAGAAACAGTGGAGGTCCAAAGGAACTTTGGGGGGGGGGGGGGGTCCGTGTACATATATCGTTAAAATTTCATGGGTAGGTATAGAAAATAATCAAAAACGCAAATGGAATGCTGGCATTTATATCTAGAGGACTAGAATACAAGGGGATAGAAGTTATGCTACAGCTATACAAAACCCTAGTTTGACCACACCTGGAGTAATGCGTTCAGTTCTGAACACCACATCTTAAGGATATATTGGCCTTGGAAGAAGTGTATTGTAGATTTACCAGAATGATCTCTGGACTCCAAGAGTTAAATTACAAGGAGAGATTACACAAGCCAGGGTTGTATTCCTTGGAATTTAGAAGGTTACGGGTGATTTGATTGAAGTTTTCAAGATATTAAGGGGAACTAATAGGATAGATAGAGAGAAACTATTTCCGTTTGTTGGGAGAGTCAAGGACCCAGGGACATAGCCTAAAAGCCAGGCCTTTCAGGAGGAAGTTAGGAAACACGCAAAGGGTGGTAGACATTTGTAACTCTCTTCCGCAAATGATTTTTGTTAATCAAAGGTATTAAAGGATATGGGGCAAACGCGGGTATATGAAGTTAGGTCACAGAACAGCCGTGATCTCATTGAATGGCGGAACAGGCTCAAGGGCTAAATGGCCTACTCCTGTTCCTATGTACCCAAAAGTGCATACAATATTCCAAATCTGTCCCTATAAAATATGAGTTAAGTATCATATTTCATCTAGTGTTATATATACTTTTGTTACGATTGTGCTCATCTCTTTGATTCTGGCCCAGATGGAAAATTATGCTGTGTAGAGTATAGAAGCTGTGTTACGAAGTGTGCATGTCAGGGTTTGAAGAGCATAGGGAAGACATAATTTTGTGTGGTTATGATTTCAGAAAAGGAGTTGCACCAATATTTAGGAACTGTATTTTATACTTTGATTTATGGCTCTAATAAGAAAAGTGTAAAAAAAAGTTAACTCGCAGAACAGTAGATAGCAAACAGCAACAAACCTTTGAAGTTTCAGTAAATGTAACCTTTATTCTCTGACTGCATTTTCACCATGTACAAATACAGAAGATCTACGTTATTTTGGTCTTGTTTCACAGGACAGCCTTGCTCATGAACAGTTATTTAACCACTGAACACATCCCTTACTATGGAACATGATTTGGTTTAATATATTTCTGGCAGACATCTAAAACAAATTATTAAAAAATAATGCCTTGCCCACCAGAAATCTGTTGGCCTTTAAAACAGGCCTTAAAGGCAGATTGCAAAACTTGACTACAAAGCCATACAGTCACAATAAAGCAACAATTAAACGTATACTGAGCATTGATTATTGTACAGCCCAAACAATAGTTATTGAGTAAGTTGCGCAGACAATACAGCTCAAAGGACACTGCATTCTGACAGGCAGTAGTTGGGGTGTCAAATGGCCTTTTTCAATCCACTATATCCAGCACTTCAAGTCCAGTGTCATTTGTTTTGTAATCAATGGGGCTATTCCTAACGGCATGTGCTATTGATGTATACACTATGATAAATCTTAATTCATTAAGTAATGCACTCTTCCAATTTCCTCAATCCTTCCGCCCTCGCCCCCTCCCCCCTACAATGATTCTAAGAATGTAATAAAAATGAACGACTGTAATTCAATGCAGCTTTGCTTATGATACATTTGCTGTAATAGTCTTCCATTACAGTATATTCAACTGGCCAAAATAGCACTAATCAAGGCCACAATGTTCAATACTTGTGGTCCTTTAAGAACAAAATCTCTGACAATATTCCCACCCACCAATTTGAAAACCCTGTAAAATTGTTCAACTATTTCCATAGCAATATGTAATCCATCCTCAATGGGGGTCAAGGGTACCACAAGTGTGCTTCCTTGCTTAGATTTGAAAATATTGCTTTGAGATATTCAGACAGCAGCTACCAAGAAGGCACATCTCAGAGCCGACACAGGCAGCTGTTGCATCATTTCTAGTCAAAGGCAGGAAATTCTTCAGCAACTTTTTACACAAAGAGAGGGAAAAAAATCACTCATTAACAAGTTCCAGAAATACTGACCAGCTACTCCCAGTTACAGGAAGTGTTTATAACAGAACAACAGTTGCCAAAAGCTTGTTTTTTAAAAAATGTTTCAGCTTTCCATACTCGAATTATTTTTCCAAGTCACAGAATTTTGTTACTTTGTGTAAGATAATCTGCTTCAGTATGTACAACATACGTGTACAAGAAACAATTACAGTAAAACACTCATCCACCATAGGAAGTGATGCAATTTACTCTTCAGTTTCTGCTGAGTAAAAGCACAAAGACATCCCCACAACCAAACCTCCTCCTGTTCAATTACACACAATTTCGGGTATCAACTAAATTCACATTTTCTCCATTCCTTTCTTGATGTTGTTGATGTTTGCTTAGGTATGGAACCATGGGTGCTGGTCGCCCTCTAATACCTTGCCCAAGTGGTCATTCTTCAAATCTTAATACAGATTTCTGTGTGTGTGTGTATATACACATATTATATTATATATATTTATATATACAAACACACACACATATACTATACATCTACACCACACACACACATATACTTTCTGGCAGGAGTCATTGGAAAGCGATCAGGAGCAAGAGCTTTGGCTGACTATTTCCCTTCCAAGGCTAATTGTGCACATTTTTAAACAGCAGTGAAGTTTCAGCATAATCACCATCATTCAGGCAGAGTTCCTCTTTGAACAGCTGGGCAAAACATTCTACAATTGTTCGAGAGCCAAATAAAAGTGTTACTATAGTCTGCTTTTAATTTACTGAGAATTAACCAGTAACACATTAATAATCAGTAGACATCTACGCTTTCAATAAAGATAACAAGCATACTCCAAAATAATATACACAATATCACCATACATAATACAAACTAATGTGAATCATTACTTTTGTAGCTGCTCAATCAAGAACCTGTCCCAGGGAAGATGGATCCTCCACAACTTTGTTTCCAGATCTACTCTTACAAGGCAGATATACTACACATTTTGGCGAACCACCTCAGCGATGCAAAATATGTAGTACAACTGCAATCAAAAGTGGTGTAAGTTCAAAATTTGGCTTCAGGTGGTTGAACACCTTGAGGAAGTGGTCGCACACAGCTATGGCTTCACACAGGCCGCAGTACAACGGCAACTAGTGCAAACAAACCTTTTAAAGTTTCATGTTAGTAAAGAGTTAACAGGACAGCCTCGTGCTAAACTGTCATTAGCATTTGGACATCTGTTGGCAGAGCTCTGCACGTGGGTTTAAGTGCGCATGCACAAAATTCTGCTTTCCCTTGTTTACAGAGCAGTTAGGAGCCAACAAATATAACTCAGTGCTGCTGGCTTGCACCACTCTAAAACCAGGTACAGTTCTTAAATAGTAGTGTACTTGCATTACCACTGCAGCGTAAATCCATGTGGGTAATGAAGGCTCCTGTTAACTTGTAATGCTTTTAAAGTACTTCAATAGTAGAAGAGCATGCTACTGTGGATATTTTTGATACTATATTTCTATATTGAATCACTAAACAATGGTTCATATAGGTAAATGCTCATCTTTAGATTTAATAGACTAGTAGGTATCATCCTTTGAATTAAGGTATACATAACACACCAATGATAAGCTCAGTATTACAGATAGTAAATCAGAGGACCCCCGTGAGAATTTTTGAACTAGACTGTGACCATCCCATATGACAGCAGCCTCTGCAGGCAGTCTGCAGGAGGCAGCACATCAGCTAATACGCTAGGTATTTAATCAGAATACCCACAGTCTAAGGCAAGTTTCTGTTTTCTTCCATTCCACAAAGCGGTACTGTAAACCTTCCCTCTACGAGTGCTGTGCACTTGTGAAAAAGGAAAATCTCAATTTCTTTCAAATGACATTAAATAGTATTTTGGTTCATATCCATCTAAATTCAGTTCAAATCTCAGTGATCCAAGTGCTTAGAATCTCAGATTGATACTTGTATGTGAAACAGGAGTACCTCTTTACATATGTATCTCAAGATGCCTGACATGCTTGCTTTTACTTTAGAGTAAAGGATAAGATTTTATGTGGAACAAATTGGGATCTATTCTCACTTAATTTCAATTAGAATATTGTTATCGCACATCCTTGGATTCCATCAGCTGTTACTTGAACATCCAGACAAGGTTGCCAGCCTGTGGTTGAGGCCTGAACACTAGTCTCATTTAAGAAACAGCTAGATGTGAAGGCAGTAGGGTTGGTGTTTTGGAAGGATGAGTTCAAATGGGCCGAAGAGTCTTTGTTCAAAACTATCTTGTGAATTTCAGACTGGATTCTGATTAATCTAAAGTTTACCTTTATGATATAAACAAGTTACATAATCTACCAAAACAATATCCAGTTACAAATACACTAGATCTCCCGATGCTCTATAAACTGAACCGTTTAATGGTTTCTTCACAAATATCAAAACCATACAGAACACCCTTTCCATAACCATATTCTCATATATCAGTCTTCACTATAACACACATTGTTTATTGCTCTCTTACTATTAGGGAAGCCATACAAAGCACAATTACAATAAAACAGTATCTTTGTAAATACACTTTTGTATGGCAGTATTATAAACGGTCTTTACAGGGCCCAACACCATCCAACATTAGTATTTTGAGGATACAGATTAATCACTGTTCGATTACAATTCTCATTTTCTTTATTTTAAACCTGCCAGGACATATTCATTATACAACTGAAACAATGGCTCATGTTCAAAACTGGAAGAAAATTACAACTTGTGAGCCTGTTATTCAGAGCCATCAGTAACTACTCCCTAAAATGCATTTCCAAGTCAAATTGGCAGTGATTAGCAGTTTGATTTTTCACTCAATGTTTGGAGAAAAAACAGAGCAGGAAGGACCCAAATTTGATTTTCAGCCAGTGCTCATCCAGAAGCTCGGACAGCAACTTGAGGTACAATTGGTTCAGTGCCCTAGAGGAAATGAAGTAACTTACTTTTATGCAACATTCTATCACAGCCTCAGGATATCTCAAAGCACTTTCTCCCCTTGAGTTAGCAATATAATCCAGGGTTCTCACTTCTAATTGTTATCTAGCAATCCTTGCTGTAAGTGTATGTGTGTGAATGTCACTAAGGACAGGAACAGGCTCCACTCTGGTATCTCCATGATTATATTGCCTACTGATGTTTGAATGTCAAGGCCATTTGGACAAAAAAAATGGAGGATGCTCACAAAACTGTGTCTAGCAAGGTGTCAAGGTTTTTAGGACAGGAGAAAGCTGATTGTGAAAAAAACTGGCAAGAGAAAAAAAATGAGAGATGGTGAAGGAGTTGCTGAAACTTAGCTCTTAGCAAAATGAAAACGAAGCACCTAAAATGTGTTCAGGATGTTTACTGTAGATGGAAGGCCACATGTGAACATGCGCAATGAATTGCAATGGCAGAAATAATACAAAGATGCGCTTTTGTTTTATGTTTCAAATTAGAATTAAAAATATTAACTGCAAATATTGAGAAATTGATCTTATCAATTCACAAGCTGAGTTAATTTTAGAATGAGTGCATGAAACCTTTAATAGGCGAGGATTATTGTAGCATCTAATCAGGAAGGAAGGGATAAAGCTAGAGAAAATGAGCGATAAATGTGAAGATTTAGAGGGTAAGTGAACATGTGAGAGCAAGTGAATGGAACAGACCTTGATGAGTATGGAAATAAACTTAATTGTGACCTAGAAGAAATCCTAAAGAGAGTAGATTGCTGGATCGAAAAACTAATCACAATGTAAAACAAAAAAGTACAGATTAATCTTAAATTAAAACAAAATGCTGGAATCACTCAACAGGTGAGGCAGCATGTGTGGAGAGAGGAATGTAGGGTCAATGTTTCAGCTTGATGAGCTTTCGTTAGAACACCATGTATTGTTTTTTTTTCTCTTCTTTGCCTGAACAGTGCCAGCTCTTGCTCGAGTGCCGTTCAGTCAGCCGCCCTGTACCTTGGCCAAAAGGTAATTCTTCATTGCGCCTAGACAGTTAGAACTGGCAGTCGAGGTAACCATACAGGGCTTTACATCCAAGCCCTATTCCAATCTCACTGACAACTCACATTTTCCAGCAGAGGTCACTGGATGGTGATCAGAAGCTAGAACCCGGACTGAACTTTACTCTCCCTAGCTCAAGGACACTCACTTTAGTTGCAGCACTCCAACTCCAGCCCTTGCTGCAATCAACTGGCCTAGTGTAGACAGGGGGTCAAATGTGGTAACATTTGATCAGTATAGCTTGGTATACCCATTTCACATTGTAAATGTCTTTACCTTTCGGCCAGCAACAGTAGTGCTCTGCAGAGCATCAGTTCTACTTTTAGGAACCTAGGTCCACAATGAAGAAAAATATCCTTCTTGATCTATGTAGAGTTGGCACTACATGGACTATTCATAAATGTATTTAATTTCCTAGTGAATAATCATATCTGCATGAAGGGTAGCATTTGGTTATTATAGCATTGTAAAACCCCTAGTGTCAGCATCCAGAATGTTTGCTTTGAACATTTAATTCAAATTCCAATTATTCTTACCTGTCTTTCCTTGCAGCTGTTTGCTTTTCATTTATATTTACCTAAATAAATTCAATTTAAAACACAGTCCATATAAAGATGGTTAATTCATGATCCAAATCGAACATGGAAGTTCAAGGTATGTATGTATTGGGAATGTTACCACAGCAGCGACTGTTTTAGCACTCAGTCTAAGTAGCTTCCATGAATAAAAGCAGAAATTTCTGATTTTGGACAACAATCAAGTAAAACGCCAAGAAATCAAATGTCAATAACTGTGTTTGGGATCCAATCAGTAGGTGAGATCATAACTTAGATTGCCCTACATCTAATAATACTATAATATGGATCAAATGCATTCCCACAACATCAGCATTAAAGTTGCTGTCAAGAGTTCTTCAAAATGAAACCGGGACTTCCAATTTGTAAACATTAGCCATTGGTTTCTAACTCGTTCTCAAATGACCAATATAAACAGCACCAAATTTGCTTTGTTTAAGAATAGTACTTAAAACAGTTAGAAAACAATTTAAAAAGGTAGTGACCCACTTTATTATCCTCACATCAATATATGAAATGAGACAGCTGTGTAAAAAATTGGCACAGAATTTCATGTGTGCCTCTATTTAGTTTAATTTGCTGATACTGCTTTCTGTATCACTGTTGTTATCCAGCTCTCAAATAAAGAACTGTTCTAACTACTTAGAAGAACAAATGTATATGAATAAAGGCAACATAAGATCATCAGAGACAACACACACCATACAACAGATCTATTTAGATCTCTAAACAGTCGAAGTGAGATGTACAAGAACCAGGTATAAAGTGGGTATCAATCTCTTAACATATGAATTCAAGACAGCAGGTCAAGAAGAAACTTGGGGTGAAGTCAAAGTACTAGTTTATCTTTGAATATGTATAGCTAAACCTGCTCATCACTGAGCATCCTCCTAAGACCACAGTTGCTAAGAAGGCTAGCTTCTTTTGAGAGAGTGATCGACCACATTTAAGATGATAGGGTAAATTCATTAATCGCTAATTATTCTGATTAGCATTCTTTCCCATCCTAGTTGCTGATTGGAAAGCATTAAGAGTCAAGAAAAGTACTCTATGCTCCAGGTACTTTTCCTATAGTTACAGTATGTAAAATTACAATTTCTTTTCTTACTCTTTTTATGCCAGTTTTATTCTATCCATAGACACTGGTACCTGCCAGTATCTTGCTGAAGTGGCCAATCTTGATGGGAGTGACCAGGAAGTGAGTCTCAGCAAGATATATAACCACAAGGAGCATCAACGTTGCACCTGAACCTGTACTCACCAATGCCCACACACAAGCAACTTCAGAAAGAACTGCTCGATAGCGATCAGGAATGGAAACCTGGCCTATGTGATCTCCCCTAATCCGAGGTACTGCAGATAAATGTACTGCACTATCACTCTCCCAGCTAAGATCAGCTGACTTGACACAGACCAGAGTTTGAAGCTGGGACCACCTTGGTTTGTGTGGCTCAAGTACTCATCATTGTAACCAACTGAACTATCTGGGGAGAAGCAATTTTGCTTTGATAATACATGCGAAGTATGTGATCGGAGAAGTAACATAGTGGTTAAGATACTATCTTTACAAATTTGTGGTTAGCTGCCTGATGCTGTCAATTTACAAGTGAGATTCATGATTGGCATAATCAGTCTTGTCCCAGCTGCTGCATGGGTTAGCTCACGGCAGTGCAGTAACTATCCTCACAGAGGAAATAATGGGGCAATGTGTTTTGCCTAAGGGTTTAGCAGCTTGCTGTTGGCAGTGGAATCGTGATGCTGGCTCATTTATGTTTAAGTAAAAGTTGCAGAGAAAGCAAAAAATAAAGAGTAATACTTTTGAGAAACCTGTTAAGAACTGGACAGTAGCTTGAATTTTGGAACCAAAGTACATCTTCAACTTGAACTGGATGCAACAACTAGCACACTTTAAATTTATTTTTAAAAATGTATTATCTCCGAATGAATTTTTTGATGCAAGTGCATTTGCATCACTACTATTTTGTGAATAGGTCCACTATTGTCACAATGCTAGTGTAAATACATCCAATGCAATAGTAGAAAAGTTACAAATCTGGCACATTAGACAATACCAAACATCAAGGCAAGCTTATGACTAGAATAGAATAAACCTATTTTAGTTCAGTGAATATTCTTCCAGCAGGAATAATTTAGTATATCACACAACTGATCTTAGAATATGTAGGTAGGTGGAATGATATGAATTCCAGTTGCTGCTCTGCTGAGGAGTGAATGCTACATTTTTTAAATTAGAGCTTTACTGAAAAGCTGAACACATATCCATGCCTAAATGAGCCATTCTGTGCTTGGACTAACTGTAAATACAATGGCTACCATTTGCACTTGTCAGTAAGTGGGATATTAGTGCTGAGGAATGGAACACTTTTCATTTTGGGGACCCAGCATTGAGGGGTCCAAGGTCTGGTATTGGATGATTAGTTGCAGAATAAAGATACCGTTACTATGTCCAACAATGTACGGCAGCACCAACCTCAGCATATTTACTTCACCAGTAACATTTTTCCATCTGATATCTTTTGGCCTTTGAGTAACACTGCCAATTAGTGCTGAATTAGAGGCAATGTTGTGTAGTGGGCTCATGCCTACCAATAACTGAAATGAGACTGCCCAAACACATTCTATGTAGGCCGTTTATAATCAACTGACAGAAGACTTTCACCCCATCACTCTAGGCTACATCTGAACCTTGGTTTCAAAGGTATCTAACCCACTACACTACTCCAATTGTTAACTTTAATTTGCGAGGTTATCAACAACGAATTGTGGTATTACGAAATCCTAGAAGGATTGTGTCCGTCATATCCAG
This sequence comes from Pristiophorus japonicus, assembly GCF_044704955.1. Lineage (NCBI taxonomy): Eukaryota > Metazoa > Chordata > Chondrichthyes > Pristiophoridae > Pristiophorus > Pristiophorus japonicus. Next base: position 76,460,183 of record NC_091980.1, on the reverse strand, counting down.
AGACTACACTAGACAGAGTTAGTCCTAGGAATAATAGAACTTTTGGGGACATTAATGTAATAGTAGTCATCCACTCATTCATTCACTCACTCCTAACAATCATGCTCCTTGGGATGGCAGAAATCTTATCACAATAAACACCATCACAAGATTTACACAATGTTGGAAGATGTCAAAGTCAACCTATAAATTTAAAAGGGCTGGAGATTTATGATCTCGTGGCATCACAGTTTCAAATGGAAAAATCTCACCACGAGTCAAAAGATATAGTGGCATTTACGTTCACTCAGAAAGGCAGTCCAAAAGACTGGCTTTGACTAGAGAACTCTGTTGCACTAACTACTCAATTATTTAAATAGCAGATTCGAGGAGCTCCTTAATTTAATTACTGCAGTCTAAAATTGTTTGCCCTATTTTCAGAAGATGGATAGTGAATAGAATACAGCTACACTCCAATAAAATTTTAACTTCTTAAAATGCTGGACCATCTTGAACATGTCAGAGTTGAAATGGTTTCAAATAAAGCTGAAAATAAAACAAAAAACAAAGGAATTAAATGTTATCACATAAAAAAAACACTGATAGCAACTTGAGATCAACACTTTAAAATGCTGACAGCAAAATTCTCCAGTTAAGTGACACCTCCCTTCACCATCAACTGGCTAATTTGACTGAAACAAGCTGAGTCAGCACAACTCAGTGTAACACAACATTTAGCGTGAAACTGGTAAAGAAATAAATATCACCTCAGCAGATAAATGATGCTGTCTGATCACCAAGGCTGTAGTTTTTGTCAGCATGCAGGACCTCAGCTAAACTTCCCACCAACACTTAAAAAAATAATTTTCTCTATCTAACATTTATTTCGTAAATGTGTGCTCAACTGAATGAGATCTGACAGCACCGGTAAATACATTTTCTTGTTTTGCCTCATGCACATCTAGGTTAGGCATGGCCCAGGTCAAACACAAAGCAGTGTACCAGCATTACAGTTTCATTTGCAATAGCTTTATTCCAGTGGGCTCTATGATCAAGAATTAGTGCTGAATCCAGAGACAATTTCACTTGGATCTTGGCTGATATGCTCAGACACATTTCGTATGATTCAGAGATAGATCTTTGCTCTCTGTGTCCAAGCTAGTTTCACGAACAGATACCAGAGGGGAGAGGACGATGCTCTAATAAACTACAAACCCTTGTTCTATATAAGATATACAGACCTCACATTCTGGAGGTGAAATGACAATGTTCCATGATAGAGAATTCAAACAGGCTGCATTTAGACAGGCTGTGAAAAAACATAGGCCACATTGCATTAAGTCATCAATCAACTTGACATTTTCGGACCTTGGGTAGCGAGCCAATTAAAACGTTAAAAGACTTTCAATTGAGCCAATAAGGTCAAAGGAAGCGAGTTCTTTTCTGTAAATTGATCCAGGTATAAATACAGCTATTTTGACCATGTGTCTCAGTAAGACAAAGAAACTGGCAATCAGCCAGCAGCTTGTTACTCTTTGCCAAGATTAAAAAGTTAAAGCTACCATCGGAGTTCGTATTTCATTGGAAATTAAGAGATCTAACATTCCAGCACATTGTAGCATCCACCTCCTGGGCAATGATTCATATTGAATCATAGATATATACCGATGTTCACTTATTAATTTAAATGAAGTGCTTGGAGGAAGCAGACTTATTTAATTAACTAAACTTAATTATCAAGTCCACAAGATGCATTCATTATAGCACATAGCAATCTTTCAGTGATCACCTACTTCTAGGTGTGGAACTAACCAGAGCATTCAATGTCAGAAACATGCTAGATGAATTTGCTGATTCTGTGTTAAGTGAGCATCATATCATATGACATTAAAAACCTACACATAACTAGGTTATTTGAGGTCTTAAAATAACTGGTCTTGCAGTAGATTTAACTGAAATTCTTGCATGGACCTGAACATGCCAGTTGTGTGTCCCAGGTATAAATCCAAGTATAATTGTGCTGAGGATATTGGGAAGATGAGCATATAGTTCAATTTTCTACCTGTCCATGTTCATTTTACTCAGTATGAGTAACCTATAGGTACCCAGGAATTATGCATCTTGCATCTGTGTGTGAACTAAGTTGACTCCACCCATATGTATACACAGACACACACACACACTCACATTCATTTTGAATATCTGTCTTCTACTGAAATGAAGGCAGCTTTTCATTTTTCTTAATAAAGCTCCTGCCAGAGGCACAACATAAAAGGACACTCCATTCACCGAATATGTGTGGAATCTGATGGTTGCAAGGTCTGTAACACATGTTTGCTGGGTGGTGGCATAATCTCTCTGATTTCTCCTGGTTCCAAAGGAATAGGGCCACAGGGATCATGTTCATTACAGCTAAGTCGGCCATCTAGTTTGGAGATGAAGAGCGCTCCATCCCTATGATCCATGCAGAAAGAACTGGGGCACAGCTCACAGAAAGAGACCGCTTCTTTTCCACACACATCACACTGATGCCATGGACATTCCCATTTACCTATTGACAAAACAGAACAGGCAAAATGATCAGAAATCTACTGTAGGAAGACACATTTCTTAACATGATGTGTACCAACAATACCATGCAAAACCACAGGGAACAGTTTTGTTTCTCTCCTTCTGGTATAATGATAGTAATCTTGAAGGACAAACTGTAAACTTGCCATGAAGATAATGAGTTAATCCATTTAATTAAGCACTTTTCCCTAATTTTACAGGAAAAACTTAGGAGGATTCATGTATTCACTATATTCGGGTGGTACTGTACTGTAGAAATGTTACATCATTCTCTCCAAGTATAGCCTTGCTCATTCTTTGAGTGAAAATTAACCTCTACAAGCAAATTAGAATTGCTGTCATCCCATGAGAGTTAAATAAAAACACCTAGGGACATTGTCCCTTTAAGAAATTTGGATCAATAAGATTGATTATTGATCAAGGATCCTGCTCAATTCTATTGCATATCAGGCCTGGTTTTGAACTACATGATAATGATTTTGCACAGAATTGAGCTCTTAATTTAACACAAGCAAAATAATAAAAACAAAAGCATTTTCAAACAATAGGCAATCAGAAAAAGAATTGAAATGTAGGTTTGAAGGAAATTCACAGGACTAGTGATGTTAGAGCACACGTACGTTTAAAGGGAAGACAACAGAGGGCCACTTGTGTAATCTGATTTAAAGAAATTGATCATCCATTCTAAATTTGTATTGTAGTTATTAATACTTTTCCTTTATTGCATTAAAAACAAACATGTTTGCGGAGATTAAGCAGTTTAATACTGTGCTGATGTGGTTCAATGTCTTGATAGATACTTAGACCTGCTAGAGAACAGTATCGGTAGGCGGGAGTATAAGTAAGAGAGCAGCTCCAGGACCCAGTGTGCCGCTTCTCCGACCTGCAAGAGAACAGCATCGGCAGGCAGGGGTATAAGTAGGAGAGCTAGCCACTGCAGCGAGCGGTGCGAGCTGACCCAGAAGTGCGACCAATTCTAGAAGGGCGACTGGACTGACGGTCACTGGAGTCCAGGCAGCCCACTGGAGCGGCGTCCGGGCCCAACGGGGGGACTGAAAGTCGGGCCCAGCGGGGGGCTGAGCCGAGCTCATTGGAGCGACGTCCGAGCCCAGCGGAGTCCTGAGGGGCGGGCCCAGCGGATACGGAGGTCGAGCCCAGCCGGGGGCTGAGTTGAGCCCATTGGGGCGGCGAGTTGAGACCAGCGGGGGGGCGGAGAGTCGGGACCGGGGGGGGGGGGGAAAGAGTCGGGACCAGCGGGGGGCAGCGTCCGGGACCGGCAGGGGGTGGAGGTCGACTACAGAGGGGGGGCCACAGGTCGTGCCCAGCAGGGGGCAGCGTTTGAGCCCGGCGGCGCAGCATTTAACAACGGCAGAGCCGTGGCCTAGGAGCAGCGCAGCATACAACAGCGGCAGGGCCTTGGCCTAGGAGCAGTGCAGCATTTAACAGCGGAGGGGTCGTGGCCTAGGAGCAGCGCAGCATTTAACAGCGGAGGGGTCGTGGCAAAGGGGAGGCGCAACAGAGCTTGGTCTCCAGTCGTCTTGGTCAATCCTCAGCACTGGACCAAGACCTAACTCTGTCAAGCCTGTGTGGTGGCTGATGTGCAACGGTCACCACACGTTAAAATAATCCACGCACAGGCCTCTTCCACTCTTTAAGATGTAACCCATTGTAACACCTGTGAGCCCATCTTTTTTTGGTGTGAGGAGCGTCATCCTCATTTCGAGGGACTGCCTAGTAGTAGATACTTAGAGGAAGATATGAGGCCAGCAGAGAGAGGTGTGAGAATGAGATAGTTAATATTTCTACAGCAATGCACTGATTCAGATTTACACAGCAACATAAAAGAATAAAGAAAATCCAAAAAGATGAAGAAAACAACGAGGACAGAAGGTATGATTTGGAAAAAGTACATGGAAAAGAGAAACAGGCTGGTCCAAAGAGAAAAAGAGGTAATTGACTATCCTGGGAAAGGCAACAGCCTAAAGTTGGAAAATAGAGCAACATATAATATATAGAGCAACATCTAATAGTACTCAATTCTCTAGAGTAAGTTAATTGGTATAATTATTCACAGCACTAGAGACAGACACAGATGAATCTAGGGAGTACAAAATTGGTTGGCGAGTAAAATTGGGTGCGACATTTACAGGGTTGGGACAATTAAGGGAGAGTGTTACAATAGGGGGACAATAATTCAGAAAGCCTTTGGAGAACCTCAAAACATATCTCAATCCATTTGTAGATTTGGCCAAGGCTGAAGGGACAGGGGGTTATTAAGTGACAGACAAAAACAATGGAAAAAGAAACCCAATGACCTGGGATGAGTCTACAAGTATGTTACAGAGCAGCACAACACAATCCTGCGGTGACGAGAGTCTCCACTGCATCATCCCCTTAAGTCCACACTGCAGCATGCCTGGAAGGAGGTGAGGGCAGAACTTTAGGTCACAGCTGACCAGTACTGTCAATAGCTTTGACAACCTTATGGTGCATGTACGCACCAGTTGTCCTTACAGCAGATGGCACAGATCTGACTTCAGCTTTCCGCTGATCAGGATCCTGTGAAGAGCGCTCCTCAGTCACTGCCAGTTATTTCTTTTTATTTGTTCATGGGATGTGGCTGTTGCTGGCAAGGCCAGCATTTATTGCCCATCCCTAATTGCCCTTGAGAAGGTGGTAGTGAGCCGCTGCCTTGAACCATTGCAGTCCATGTGGTGAAGGTACTCCCATAGTGCTGTTAAGAAGGGAAATCTAGGATTTTGACCCAGCGGTTATGAAGGAACGGCGATATATTTCCAAGTCAGAATGGTGTGACTTGGAGGGGAACTTGCAGGTGGCGGTGCTCCCATGCCCCTGCGGCCCTTGTCCTTCTAAGTGGCTGAGGTTACATGTTTAGGCGGTGCCACAGTGCATCTTGTAGATGGTACAGACCGCAGCCACAGTGCGCCAATGGTGGAGGGGGTGAATATTTAAGGTGGTGGATGGGATGCCAATCAAGTGGGCTGCTTTGTCCTGGATGATGTCAAACTTCTTGAGTGTTGTAGGAGCTGCACTCATCCAGGCAAGTGGAGTGCATTACATTACACTTCTGACTTGTGCCTTGTAGATGGTAAAAGGCTTTGGGGAGTCAAAGGTGAGACACTCGCCACAGAATACCCAGCCTCTGACCTACTCTTGTAGCCACAGTATTTATGTGGCTGGTCCAGTTAGGTTTCTGGTTAATGGTGACCCCAAGGATGTTGATATTGGGGAATTTGGTGATGGTAATGCCATTGAATGCCAAGGGGCGGTGGTTAGACTCTCTCTTATTGGAGATGGTCATTGCCTGGCACTAGTGCGGCGCGAATGTTACTTGCCACTTTTCAACCAAGCCTGACTGTTGTCCAGGTCTTGCAGCATGCGGCACGGACTACTTCATTATCTGAGGAGTTGCGAATGGAACTGAACACTGTGCAATCACCAGCGAACATCCCCACTTCTGACACTATGATGGAGGCAAGGTAATTGATGAAGCAGCTGAGGTGATTGGGCTCCAACAACCACCTTCCTTTCTACTAGGTATGACTCCAGCCAATGGAGAGTTTTCCCCTGATTTACATTGAGTTCAATTTTACTAGGGCTCCTTGATGCCACACTCAGTAAAAGGCTGCCTTGGTGTCAAGCGCAGTCACTGGCATCTCACCTCTGGAATTCAGCTCTTTTGTTCATTTTTAGAGTCGAGTAGGCCTGTCGGACCCCAAACTGAGCATCGGTGAGCATGTTATTGGTGAGTAAGTGCTGCTTGATAGCACTGTCGATGATCCCTTCCATCACTTTGCTGATGATTGAGAGTAGACTGATGGGGTGGTAATTAGCCGGATTGGATTTATCCTGCTTTTTGTGGACAGGACATAACTGGGAAATGTTCCACATTGTCGGATAGATGCCAGTGTTGTAGCTGTACTGGAACAGCTTGGCTAGAAGCACGGCTAGTTCTGGAGCATAAGTCTTCAGCATAACAGCCAGTATATTGTTGGGGCCTACAGCCTTTGCTGTATCCAGTGCGATCAGCAGTTTCTTGATATCACATGGAGTGAATCAAATTGGCTAAAGACTGGCTTAAGTGATGGTGGGGACCTCAGGAAGAGGCCGAGATAGATCATGTACTTCTGGTTCAAGATAGTTGCAAATGCTTCAGCCTTATCTTTTGCACTCACGTGCTGGGTTTGGCCATCATTGAGGTTGGGGATGTTCATAGAGCCTCCTCCTCCTGTTTAATTGTCCACCACCATTCACGACTGGATGTGGCAGGACGACAGAGCTTTGATCTGATCTGTTGGTTGTGTGATCACTTAGCCGTGTCTATAGCATGCTGTTTCCACCATTTGTCATGTATGTAGTCCTGTGTTGTAGCTTTACCAGGTTGGCACTTAATTTTTAGGTATGCCTGGTGCTGCTCCTTGCATGCTCTACTACACTCCTCATTGAATCTGGGTTAGTCACCTAGCTTGATGATAATGGTAATAGTGACATATATACTGGGCCATGAGGTTACAGATTGTGGGGGATATACAATTCTGCTGCTGCTGATGGCCCACAGCGCCTCATGGAAACCCAGTTTAGAGCTGCTAGATCTGTTCTGAATCTATCCCATTTAACACAGTGGTTAAGTGCCATGCAACACGATGAAAGTGTCCTCGGTGTGAAGACGAGACTTCGTCTCCACAAGGGCTGTGTGGTGGTCCCTCCATCCAATACGGTCATGGACAGATGCATCTGCGACAGGTAGATTGGTAGGTTTTTCCCCTCGTGTTGGTTCTTTCACCACCTGCCGCAGGCCCAGTCTGGCAGCTATGTCCTTCAGGACTCAGCCAGCTCGGTCAGCTGTGGTACTACCGAGCCACTCTTAGTGACAGACATTGAAGTCCCCCAGCCAGAGTACGTTCTGTGTCATTGCTACCGTCAGTGCTTTTTCCAAGTGGTGTTCAACATAGAGGAGTACTGATTCATCAGCTGAGGGAGGGCGGTAGGTGGTAATCAGCATGAGGTTTCCTCGCCTATGTTTGACCTGATGCCATGAGACTTCATGGGGTCCAGAGTCAATGTTGAGGACTCTCAGGGCCACTCCATCCCGACTGTATACCACTGTGCTGTCACCTCTGGTTGGTCTGTCCTGCCCGTGGGACAGGACATTCCGTGGGATGGTGATTGCTGAGTCTGGGACTTTGGCTGAAAGGTATAATTCTGTAAGTATGACTATAACAGGCTGTTATTTGACTAGTCTGTGAGAGAGCTCTCCCAATTTTGGCCTACGTCTCCAGATATTAGTTGGACAATGTCTACAAAATGGTTGGAATTATATTGTTAGGTGCAGCCAATCAAACTTTGTTGGCTGATGACCATGCCTTCTTTCATGTAGTATCATGTAAAGCATTACTTGCTACAATTATGATACTTCTGAAGATCCATCCAGCATAACCGTTAGGCATTCACATATTGTAGTGACATGGTGAGGAATCTAATGGCACAGCTTCCTTTAAGAAGAGCAGCCTCTAATGGTACCATGTCTGCAAAAGGGGGATACTTTCACCTCTGCTTGTAGATAGAAGTGTGCAGGTACTGGAGAGGAGGCACAGATCTGCAGTCTGATCTGCCTGCCATTCCTCTGTAGGTCCTTCTTTCAAACACATCAGCTTGGAGTACATCGATTGGAATACCCATTGGTGGCAAAAAATAATTTAGAACAATTAACAGAAAGATTCACGAAAACGCAAATGCCAAAAGGAAAACTGAAAACAAATTAAGCAAATTGGCTTAAAGATACTTTCTTGCACAGAATTGTGTCCTTCAAATAAATTTCTGTTTATATTTATTTCACTTGCTAGCAATCCCGAAAATCTGGCTTTCTGGAATTCCGTTGCACTTGACATCCTGCATGCCTTCAAATTGAGAAATTATGTCCAGGTGTCTCCACCCCTTTTGCATAGATTAGTGAAACTCCTGTCTATTTGATTCCATTGACGGCTTCAAAGCTGACTGCAAAACTCAATGGGGCGATTTGTAGGGGGAGATCAGTCGTGATTAATCTTGACTAAATTTCCTGTTATCAGTTTGGCATCCCTCCAAAGCCAGAATGTCAGAAAAAAGTAATAATTCTTAAGGACTTGTGCTCTCAAGCTGTGCATCGGAGGATCATTTTTGCCTTTTTTATCACAAGTTTTGTGACCATGCATTCCATCCACATTTTAGCCTATTCATTGGTTTGTACCACACAAGTCAGCATAGTAGTAGTGATTTATTTTCAACAGCATATGCATGACAAGGATCACAGAGACCAATTTTAGACACTGTTGCACCCCAAAAATGGACTCAGGCAGGGCACAATGGGATATGGGATTGGGCACCTTTTTTTATTCATTCACGAGAGGTGGGCATCGCTAACAAGGCTAGCATTTATTGTCCATCCCTAATTGCTCACGAGAAGGTGGTGGTGAACTGCCTTCTGGAACCACTGATGTCTATATGGTGAAAGTACTTCCATAGTGCTGTTCGGTAGGGAGTTCCAGAATTTTGACCCAATGACGATGAAGGAATGGTAATATATTTCCAAGTCAGAATGGTGTACGACTTGGAGGGAACTTGAAGGTGGTGGTGTTCCCTTGCGGTTGCTGCCCTTATCCTTCTAGGTGGTAGAGGTCACGGGTTTGGGAATTGCTATAGAAGAAGCCTTGGCGAGTTGCTGCAGTGCATCTTGTAGATGGTACACACTGCAGCCACAGTGCACCGGTGATGTAGGGAATGAATGTTTAAGATGGTGGATGAGGTGCCAATCAAGCGGGCTGCTTTGTCCTGGATGGTGTCTAGCTTCTTCAGTCTTGTTGGAGCTGCACTCTTCCCAGCAAGGACAGTATTCCATCACACCCCTGACTTGTGCCTTGCAGATGGCAGAAAGGCTTTGGAGAGTCAAGGGTGAGTAACCCGCCGCAGGATACCCAGCCTCTGACCTGCTCTTGCAGCCACAGAATTTATAAGGTCGGTCTAGTTAAGCTTCTGTTCAATGGGAACAAATGTTCCCTTTAAGCTGTGCGGCCGTACAGCACTCTGCATGTCTCCAGAGAAGAATTAGAAGAATTAGAGGGGATCTCATAACATATAAGATTCTGATGGGTTAGATGCAGGAAGAATGTTCCCGAAGTTGGGGGAATCCAGAACCAGGGGTCACAGTCTAAGGATAAGGGGTAAGCCATTTAGGACCGAGATGAGGAGAAACTTCTTCACTCAGAGAATTGTGAATCTGTGGAATTCGCTATCACAGAAAGTTGTTGATGCCAGTTCGTTAGATATTCAAGAGGGAGTTAGATATGGCTCTTACGGCTAAAGGGATCAAGGGGTATGGAGAGAAAGCAGGAAAGGGGTACTGAGGTGAATGATCAGCCATGATCTTATTGAATGGCAGTGCAGGCTCGAAGGGCCGAATGGCTTACTCCTGCACCTATTTTCTATGTTTCTAGAGAAGCTGCGCATGTGTGGAATTTTGAAGGGGTCGCATGGGCCACAAAAACGTTAGAGGGAACATTTGTGGTGACCCCCCCGGATGTTGATGGTGGGATAGTTGACAATGGTAATGTTGCTAACTGTCAAGGGGAGTTGGTTAGACTCTCTCCTGTTGGAGAAAGTCACTGCCTGACACTTGTGTGGCACAAGTGTTATGTGCCATTTTTCAGCCCAAGCCTGAATGTTGTCCAGATCTTGCTGCATGTGGGCACAGACTCCTTCGTTATCTGAGGAGTTGCAAATGGAACTGAACATAGGAAATACAGCACAGAAACAGGCTATTCGGCCCAACCAGTCCACGCAAGCGTTTATATGCTCCACTCAAGCCTCCTCCTGTCTTTCCTCATCTAACTCTATCAGCATAACCCTCTATTCCCTTCTCCCTCATATGCTTATCTAACTGCCCCTTGAATACATCTATACTATTCACCAACCAATCCATGTGGTAGCGAGTTCCACATTATGACCATTCTCTGGGTAAAGAAGTTTCTTCTGAATTCCCTATTTGATTTCTTGGTGACTATCTTATATTGATGGCCTCTAGTTATGCTCTTCCCCACCATTGGAAACATTCTCTCGCTTTCTACTCTATCAAAACCTTTCATAATTTTAAAGACCTCTATTAGGTCAACCCTCAGCCTTCTTTTTCAAGAGAAAAGAGACCCAGCCTGGTCATTCTTTCTCGATAGGTATACCTCGCATTTCTGGTATCATCCTTGTAAACCATCTCTGCACCCTCTTTACAATATGACGACCAGAGCTGTACACAGTATAGGTGTGACGTCCTAAATCTGGAAACCTCGGGATCGAGGCCATTCTGGATTCTGGGTATTTCCGGATTTCAGAACGTCTTCTGCCTGGGCCGAGGTAGGTAGGGGAAGGGAGGGGTGATGGTCGGGCAGGGGAGGTAAGAGTGGGGGGGGGGGGGGTGTCAGTCAGTCCGAGTTGGGCGGGGGGGGTGGGGGTGGTCTGTCTGGCCGAGGGACGTTGGGCGGCTGGAGAAAGCCAGGCCGAGGGAGGTCGGACGAAGTCCGGATTTCATAACATTTTCCGGTTTCCGGACAACCCTGCCACGGATCGGCCCGGTGTCCAGATTCTGGAACATTCCGTATTCTGGAACTCCGGATTTTGGACGTCGCAGCTGTACTCCAAGTGTGGTCTAACCAAGGTTCGATTCAAGTTTAGCATAATGTCACTACTTTTCAATTCTATCCCTCGAGAAATAAACCCAAGTGCTTGGTTTGCTATTTTTGTAGCCTTGTTAACCTGTGTTACTACTTTTAGTGATTTGTGTATTTGTACTGAGATCCCTTTGCTTCTCTACCCTTCCCAAACTCCAACCCTCCAAGTAATAAGTGACCTCCCTATTCTTCTTACCAAAATGCAATACCTCATATTTATCGGTGTTGAAATTCATTTGCCAATTATATGCTCATTGTACAAGTTTATTAATGTCTTCCTGCTTTTTGTTGTGGTCCTCCTCAGTATTGACTATCTCCCCCCCCACCCCAATTTGGTGTCATCCACAAATTTAGAAATTGTGTTTTTGATTCCAAAGTCTAAATTGTTAATATAAATTGTGAAGAACAGTGGTCCCAGCACTGATCCTTGTGGAACACCACTTCCCAACTTCTACCACTCTGAATAGCTACCCTTTATCCCTATTCTCTGCTCTCTGTCTTGAAGCCAGCTAGCTATTCATTCTGCTACTTGTCCCCTAACTCCGCATTCTGTGACATTCATTAGTCTATTATGTGGTACGTTACCGAAGGCCTTTTCAAAATCTAGATAAATTACTCTTGTCTACTCTCTCTATTACCTCTTCAAAAAATTCAATAAGGTTGATCCAACAAGACTTTCCCTTTTGAAATCTATGCTGACTATTCGTTACTATATTTTTTGGTTTCTAGTTGTTCTTCTATTTTCTCCTTTAGTAGGGATTCCATTATTTTTCCTGCCATCGATGTTCAGCTGACTGGTCTATAATTCTTTGGACATGTTCCATCTCCCTTCTTAACTATAGGTATTATGTTAGCTATCTGCCAGTCCTCTGGCACTACACTTTGTTCTAACGAATTATTAAATATGTGTAGTAATGCCTCTGTTATCTTTTCCCTAGATTCTCATGAAATGCGCGATGTAATCTGTCCGGAACAGGGGTTTAGCCTCTGAGTTTGATTAGTTTACTTAATATATCTCCTGGGCAATTGTCGGGTAGATGCTAGTGTTGTAGCTGTACTGGAACAGCTTGGCTAGAGGCGTAGCTAGTTCTAGAGCACGTCTTCAGCATTAAAACGGAGATGTTGTCGGGGTCCATAGTCTTTTCTTGATATCATGCGGAGTGAATCGAATTGGCTGAAGATTGGCTTCTGTGATGATGTCTGTCCCACCTGTAACAGGGTCTGTGGCTCTCATATCAGACTGTTCAGCCATCAAAGAACTCACTTTGAGAGTGGAAGCAAGTCCTCCTCGATTCCTAGGGACTGCCCATCTATGATGATGATGGTGGGGACCTCAAATGGTGGCCGATATAGATCATCAACTCGCCACTTCTGCATTGGTACGAGAGATATTTACATTTTGGATAAAAGACAGCTTAAAGGTGACCTTATTGAACCATTTAATATTTTGAAGGGAAAAAATAGAGATGTTCAATATTAACAAAAGCTCTAGGACAAAGGGACATGAATTCAGCTTAGACAAGAAAGGGCGACTACATAGTTAAGATACAACCTGTTCACTGAGACATAACATGGTTACCCTTGACGGATCGCTAGATGCACTTAAAACTAGGGAGAGTGGTGCACAAAGTTACACTAATGGATAGGATGAACATTAATGGGTCAAAGCTTTATACCTCTTTCTTTTCATATGCACTGTAGAAATTAGTTCAACCACTCACCAGCAGGACGCTTGCTCAGGTTCAGACAATCAGCATGGTACACCTTAGGACACCCTGGCTTCTTGCAGATTACTAGCTGCCCACTGTCTCCACAACGGAAACACTCTTCCTCATGCTCTCTCACTAGTTCAGACTGCTGCTTACGCTTCCTTGGAAGTATTTGCCTCTTTATCTTCTTTTCATCCGTTGAGCTTTGTACATTCTGTGGATAGTGTAGAAGGAAAAGAAAACCATTTGAGTAAATTTCAAAAAGGATTTCATAATTCAGAATAGAAAAAACCTCTATGTTTGAACATAAGGCTTTGCATAATTTCATTAAGGTCTCAGTGCAATAACAGCATTTTTGTGTAAGATAACAACTGGTCAAGCTACTGTTATCACAAAATCATACAGCACAGAAGGACACCATTTGGCCCGTTGTGCCTTTGACAGCTATTAGGTTTATATCATAGAGAACAATTCAACTGCAGACACTGTCCCTTTAAGGAATTTGAATCCTTGCATAGCCATTTCATTCCCTTTTATTCTGAGCCACACATACAGGCCGCGATCACGTCAACCATGGCGAGACTGGGGCAGCCGAGATTGGTGGCGGGTGGTGAAACGACTCTTGGCTCCAGCCTGCACTGTATGAAGAATCTTCTGTTGATGGAGCTTGTAAGCCTGCCCTGTGAGGATCCCAGAAAATTGAAGGACATGGGTCTGATGACGTCATTTGATGACGCAACAGCAGCTGGTTTCCATAAAGGGATCATGGCCACATTGATTTTGACAGTTGTTCTGTCAGCGTTCTGCAGCATTGAGGTGCTGCAAACACAGACAAGTACTGCACAGAGGTGCACGGCTGCACCCAGGCTCTCCCATGACTCCCTCCAAATGCTTATGGAGGGAGTCACAGCACGCAGGAAGGTTCTCTTCCATTTCAATGAGAGGAAGAGACCTCTTCAGGACACCAATGCAGCCTGATTGCACATTGCACAAGGAGGGCACAAGCAGGGAGGTCGTCAGGAGGAGCCGGCTTCAGTGGTGCAAACCTTTCAATGATCTCAGTAGATCACAAAACGTTACTGCAAAGCCTCATTCTGCTGTGCCATTCATTACATCTCCATCACTCTGCCTTCCTGACCCGACTCCTGCACATCCTTATTCATATCAACTTACCTTGCACCTCCACCCACCCACTTCTCTCTATCTATATTATCACATCCCCATCTCACTAGCCACACCTCACACTGAACCTCATCCATGTCCAACTAACACACAAGGGTAGGCACTTGGGTCTTTCAGCCAACTGTTCATGTAGAGTTCCTGCTAATGTGTTATCAAACATTGAAATCTTTATTTAAACACTTTGCGTTCTTGGATAGATTTGTGTGAACCTTTGGAAGTGGCTTAGTGAGTTGTAGTGAATGATAAGACATAAAGGTACCCCCTGCAATGGTGATGAGTGTTAAAAGAATGGCTTGGTCATTACAGGGATGCTTTATGGTGCGATGTGGGTTGGTACCAACCTGGCGCTTCATGTGGCAGCCAGTGTGTACAGTATGTACAAGTAAATGTGGCCATGGTGAGGCCATCCCTGGCGTCCCAGGCAGCAATGTGGTCAGGTGCTGAAGCCCTGTGTCAGGTAATTGCGGAGAGGTTTGGTGATGCCAGTGTGTTTAGTGATGTTGATGTTGGGGCTGATTGTGGTGGAATTCTGAGGACCAAGGTGAGATTTTCTCAAGGGCACTGATGCTGCTGGAATTGATGGCAGCTGAAGTTGAGATGACAGAAGCAATCTATCAATGATGAGAGAGGTTGCTCCAAGGAGGTGACAGTGGATAGAGTGTTCACTGCAGACACTTCCAAATTGCATACAGCTAAAAAGTGTCTTCCAAATCCTGAAGGCTTCAGCCTCTGAGATTGGAAAGTGAACAGCTGTGAAATGATAGCTTATATATCACTTCTGCAGTTGTCAACCAGTCAAAGCAAAGCAGAGTCAATGAGAACCCGACACACTTACCTGAAGCTCGAGTGAAGGGAAGCTGCTGAACGTGCCGCATTGCGCTGACACTTCACAATGTCCCTCCTCTTCTTTCCAGGTACCCACTGGGCTACCAGGGAGGGTTTTAGCCAGGTCAGCGGCCCGGCACCCAAGAGTGGACGACAGGCTGCATGTTGGTGGCCTGGCACCCACTCTTGCCGAACCAGCGGCCAACATTTGTCGGGCTGACTGCAAAGCCGGCTGACAAAAAAAAAATATGGGGGCCACGGCACCCCAGCCACGTGACCCCCCCCCCCCCAAAGCTATTGGTGGCATCGCCCCACGCCAACCTCGCTCCTGCCAGACAATTTCCCCCATGTGGTCTAAAGGGGTCGGTGCACATGGTGATGATGTTATCTCGATGTGCGCCACCGAGGCGAAAACTACGGGGCGCAGTGCAAAGCCGTTTTTGCCGCCACCATCCCGGGGGCAATTCCAGGAAGGTCGCTTCCGCTGTCTGCTCCCGGGTGAAAAGTCTTTATCGCCCCATTAGCGCCTCCCGGGGGCACTAACAGGCCTTTCGGAAAGGGGCACTTTCACCCCGAATATGTTCAAGCAAGTGTGGGCACCATTATGGTGTTCACAAATCCTGGAAATTAGTCACTCATCGAACCAACAAATATTGTTTGTGGCAGATATCTGTCAATGTCAACCAAGTTAAAATCCTCAAATTTTCCAGTATGAAAATTTGCGGACCATTTTTGGATTCCTCTAAACTTTCTCCGATTGAAAGCAATTAACATAGAAACCAAAAATGATACTTTCATGTCAAGTGCTCAACATAAAAAAGTGGAATGCTTGTGCAAACATCACACAGCAATAAGCTCATGTAACAAAGCCAGTGGTTTCAACGATGTTTTTCCTGAAATAAACCTTTCTAAATTACATTTTAAACTTGCAACAACCCAGTCCCCAATATGTTTATCATTAAAATAACTTGCGTTGCTCTACAACCAAACATAGAATCATAGAATAGTACAACACAGAATGAGGCCATTCGGCCCATCGAGTCTGCGCCGGTTCTTTCGAAGAGCAATCCAGTTAGTCCCACTCCCCCACATCCCTACAATTATTTCGCCTTCAAGTATTTAACCAATTCCTTTTGAAGGCTACTATTGAATCTATAGCCACCATCCTATCAGGCAGTGCATTTAAAATCCTAACCACTTGTTGCGTTATAAAGTTTTTCCTCATGTCGCCTCTGCTTCAATCACCTTAAATCTGTATAGTCTCGTTATCGATCCTTCAGCCATTGGAAACAATTTTGCTTCATTTAGTCTACTCCATCTAAATCCTTCATGATTTTAAATCGATCAAATCTCCTCTTAGCCTTCTCTGCTCCAAGAGAACGAGCCCAGCTACTCTAGCCTATCCATGTAACTGTATTCCCTCATCCCTGGAACCATTCTAGTAAATCTCTTCTGTACCTTCTCCAAAGCCTTCACGTTCTTTCTAAAGCATGGTGCCCAGATTTGGAAACAATACTCCAGCTGGGCCGAACTCGGGTTTTATATAGGTTTAGCCTAACTTTCTGGCTTTTGTACTCTATGGGCTAGAAATTGGTCTTTTGGCAATGGTGGTATTTTTTCGGCACTTTTCGCCAAAAATACCATTACAAATACCGCTATTTTTTAAAGGCATAAAATTGACAATAAAATGCGCCTGACGGTAAAAATTGGCGTTGAACGAGGATTTATGGTCAAAACCGCGGTCCTTGCCAACTTTAGTCCGAGGCCGATTACCAGTAAAAAGACAGGCCCTGGGAGGGGGAAAAAACACAAAACAAAATTGCAAAAAACAAAAAAGCACAAAACATTTCCAAGACACTCAACTAAGTAATCACTGCAAAAGAATTAAAAAACAAAAACTTTTAACTTACCTGGGGCTACAACACAGGTTTTTCTTGGGCGTTTTTTTTCACGCAGAATATGGGTGCGCCGAACGGCCAATTTAAAGCGATATCGCTTTTTTGGTGTTGCACAATGGTGGCCCGCTTTTCAGTGGTATTTCAAAGCCACTGGTGCACAACTTTGGCCAATTTAGGTGAACACCGTTTACCGTCAAAAAAGGCAAAATATCACCGTAAAAACAGGCGCAAGGCTGGCCAATTTCTAGCCGATGCCTCTATTTATAAAGCCCAGGATCTCATATGCTTTGTTAACCTGTACTGCCACCTTCAAAGATTTGTGCACAAGCACTTTAGGGTCTCTTTGTTCTTGCAACCCCTTCAGAATTGTACCATTTAGTGTGTATGGTCTCTCCTCATTCTTTCAACCAAAATGTATCACCTCACATTTCTGTGTGTTGAATTTCATCTGTCATGTGCCCGCCCATTCCATCAGCCTGTCTATGTCTTCTTGAAGTCTATTACTATCTTCCTCACTTTACTACATTTTCAAGTTTTGTGTCATCTGCAAATTTCAAAATTGTACCCGGTATCCCCAAGTCCAAGTCATTAATGTATATCAAAAACAGCAGTGGTCCTAGTACTGAACCTTGGGGAACAGCACTGTATACCTTCCTCCAGTCCGAAAAACAGCTATTCACTATAACTTTCTGTTTTCTATTCCTTAGCAAAATTTGTATCCATGCTGTTACTACCCCTTCTATCTCATGGGCTTCAATTTTGCTAACAAGCCTAGTATATGATACTTTATCAAATGCCTTTTGAAAGTCCATATACACACCATCAACTGCATTGGCCTCATCCACCCTCTCTGTTATCTCATCAAAAAACAATCAAGTTAGTCAAACGTGATTTGTCCTCCTATATTAGTCCATGCTTGTCTAAGTGGCTGTTAAGTTTCTCCTGGTTTATTGTTTCAAAAACCTTCCCCACCACCGACGTTAAGCTAACTGACCTGTAATTGCCAAATTTATCATTTTCCCCTTTTTTGATCAAGGGTGTAATATTTGCAATCCTCCAGTTCTTTGGCACCACCCCTGTAACCAAGGAGGATTGGAAGATTGTGGCCAGTACCTCCACAATTGTTACCGTTACTTCCCTCAGCAACCTAGGATGCATGCCACCTGGACCAGATGACTTATCCACTTTAATTAACGACAGCCTGTCTAGTACCTCCTCTATCTATTTTTGATCTCATCCGGTATCCCAGCAACCTCCTCGTTTACCATAGCTTTGGCAAAGTCCTCTTCCTTGGTAAACACTGATGCAAAGTACTCATTTAGTACCTCAGCCATGCCTTCTGCCTCCACCAATAGCTTTCCATTTTGGTCCTGAATCGGCCCCACCATTCCTCTAACAACCTATTTACTGTTAATATGCCGATAGAAGACCTTTGGACTCCCCTGTATGTTTGCTGCCTATCTATTTCCTTTTTCACTTCTCCTCTGTAGTTTTTATATTGAGCTTGATTCTGCCTTGTATTATCAAGCTGACATCTGTTATATGCCCCCTTTTTCTGCTTCATCCTACTCTCCAACTCTGTAGTTATCCATGTAGCTCTGGCTTTGGTTGTCATCCCATTTCTCCTTGTAGGAACATACCTAGACTGCACCCGAACCATCTCCTCTTTAAAGGCTGCCGACTGCTCCATTACATTTTTGCATGCCACTCTGACTCCAATTTACCTGGACCAGAACGCTCCTCAATTCACTGAAATTATCCCTCCACCAGTTAAGTATTTTTCTTCTAGATTGCTTCTTGTCCTTCTCCATAACTAATCTAAACATTACAATACTATGATCACTCTCCAACTGTGACATTCTCCACTTGACCCACTTCATTCCCTAGGACGAGATCCAGCAATGTCGCCTTCCTCATTTGGCAAGAAAATACTGATCAAGAAAATTATCCTGAACACGCTTCAGAAATTCCTCCCGTTCAAGAAAGATTGTAGTGGTAGGGGACAGATACGGTTCTCTGCAGCCGAGAGCATGAGTCCCGAAGGCTGTGTTGCCTGCCCGGTGCCTGGGTTAAGGACATCTCCTCAGGGCTGGAGAGGAACTTGGAATGGGAGGGGGAAGATCCAGTTGTCATGGTCCACATGGGTATCAACGACATAGACAGGACAAAGAAAGAGGTTCTGCTGAGGGACTATGAGCATCTAGGGGCCAACTTAAAAAGTAGAACCACAAAGGTAATAATCTCTGGATTACTACCTGAGCCACGAGCAAATTTGCATAGGGTAAATAAGATCAGAGAGTTAAACACATGGCTCAAAGACTGATGTGGGAGAAATGGATTTTGGTTTGTGGGACACTGGCACCAGTACTGGGGTAAGAGGGAGCTGTTCCATTCGGACGGGCTCCGCTTAGACCGTGCTAGGACTAAGTTCCTGGTGAATCCAATAACTAGTATAAAGAGGGCTTTAAACTAATTAGTGGGGGGGGGGCGGGTGGGAGGATTCAGGTGAGCGAAATTTTTTAAGTCAAAAGAATAAGGAGAAGGCAATAGAGCAGGGTAGCACTGGGGCAAATGAAAACCACAGCGTGCCAGGAAAGGACAGAATGTATAAACATAAAGGTGAATCAGAAAGTGGGGTCAAAGCAGGAAAAAATGATTAAAAAAACACAAATTTAAAAGCTCTTTTTCTGAATGCATGTAGCATTCGTAACAAAATAGATGAGTTACAGCACAAATAGATACAAATGGGTATGATCTGATAACCATTACCGAGACGTGGTTGCAAGGTGACCAGGACTGGGAACTAAATATTCTGGGATATTTGACAATTCGGAAGGACAGACAGAAAGGAAAAGGAGGTGAGCTAGCACTGTTAATAAAGATCAGTGCATTAGTGAGAAACGATATTGGCTCAGAAGATCAAGGTGTTGAATCAGTTTGGGTGGAGATAAGAATAATGGGCCCAAGTTTCCACATGATTTGCGCCTGATTTTTAGGAGCAACTGGTGGAGAACGGACTATCTTAGAAATCGCAATTCTCCACATTTCATTTTCTGCCGTTCTAGTCAGGGAGAACAGTTCTCCTTTGGAACAGAATTTTTTCTTCAAAAGGGGGCGTGTCCGGCCACTGACGCCTGATTTCAAAGTTTCCAGAGTGAAAACGTACTCCAAACTAACTTAGAATGGAGCAAGTGAAGATTTTTGTAGAACTGAAAAAACCTGTTCTACACATTAAAAAAATCAGGCGCAGGTTACAAATTAGGCGTCCAGAACGAAGGGGGGGGGGGGGGGGGGCAGAAGGGAAGTCATTAAATTCTACAATAAATCCTTATTTATACTTCTACAAATATTGTACAAATAAATCCAACCTGAATAAACATTTATAAGCAAAGAAAAGATTAAATAAACCATCTTCCTACCTGTGTGAAAGTGCTTCAGGCACGGAGAATGCTGCAGTCAGCCTGAGGCGCCGTTCTTTCCTCCGGGGGGGGGGGGGGGGGGGGGAAAGAAAGAAAGAGAGAGGAGGCGCCCGTTCTTTCCCGCAGGGGGGGGAGAAGAGGGGGCGCCCGTTCTTTCCCGCAAGGGGGGGGGGGGAAAAGAGGAGGCGCCCGTTCTTCCCGCGGGGGGGGGGGGGGGGGGGGGGGGAGGAGACAGTGAGAATGCTGCAAGTGCTGATGGCAATGTGCTTTTATTAAAAAAATGTTCAAAAATTAAACAGCTACAAAGAACTACAAAAATGGCGGAGTGCCAATGTTTTTTTCACACTGAGCATGCGCGAACGCTCCAACGCGCACGCGCAGCATTGCCGGCAGGAAAAAACTAATTTAAATAGTACCCGCCTCCTCCCACTTACAAAATCGGCGCGAGATGTAGGCTCCGCCCCCCTGGGCGCCGCGCCAAACAGACAAGGAGCTGCAGAACGCTCCAGAATTGCGAGTTTTTTTTAAGGCGCCGTTTTAGGCGCGAAAAACGGGCGCCCAGCTTGGAGGGGCACCCGTTTTTTATCGTGTGGAAACTTGGGCCCAATAAGGGGAAAAAGTCGTTGGTGAGCATAGTCTATAGGCCTCCTAACAGTAGCTACACTGTTGGACGGAGGTAGGGAGGAACTTAATACAATCACTATTACTAATGAAGTAACACTAGGTAAAATAATGGGACTAAAGGCAGACAAGTCCTCTGGACCTGATGCCTTACATCCTAGGGTCTCAAGAGAAGTGGCTGCATTGGTTGTAATCTACCAAAATTCCCTGGATTCTGGGGTGGTCCCAGCAGATTGGAAAACCGCAAATGTAACGCCCCTATTTAAAAAAGAGGCAGACAAAAAGCAGGAAACTATAGACCAGTTAGCCTAACATATATCGTTGGGAAAATGCTGGAGTCCATTATTAAGGAAACAGTAGTGGGACATTTGGAAAAGCACGATTCAATCAAGCGGAATCAGCATGGTTTTATGAAAGGGAAATCATGTTTGAAAAATTTGCTGGAGTTCTTTGAGGATGTAACGAGCAGGTGGATAAGGGGGAACCAATGGATGTGGTGTATTTGAATTTCTAGAAGGCATTCGATAAAGTGCCACATAAGAGGTTACTGAACAAGATAAAAGCTCATGGGGTTGGGGATAATATATTCGCATGGATAGAGGATTGGTTAACTAACAGAAAAGAGAGTTGGGATAAATGGGTCATTTTCCGGGTGACAAACAGTGACTAGTAGGGTGCCGCACGGATTGGTGCTAGGTCCTCAATCATTTAATGACTTGGATAAAGGGACCGAGTGTAATGTAGCCAAGTCTGCTGATGATACAAAGGTGGATGGCAAAGCAAATTGTGAGGAGAGTACAAAAAATCTGCAATGGGATATAGACAGGCTAAGTGAGTGGGCAAAAATCTGGCAGATGGAGTATAACGTGGGAAAATGTGAGGTTATCCACTTTGGCAGAAATAATAGAAAAGCAAATTATAATTTAAATGGAGAAAAATTGCAAAGTGCTGCAGTAGAGAGAGACCTGGGAGTCCTTGTGCATGAAACACAATAAGTTAGTATGCAGATACAGCAAGTAATCAGGAAGGCAAATGGAATGTTGACCTTTATTGCAAGGGGGATAGAGTATAAAAGCAGAGAAGTCCTGTTACAACTGTACAGGGTACTGGTGAGGCCACACAGAGTACTGCGTGCAGTTTTGGTCTCCACATTTAAGGAAGGATATACTTGCATTGGAGGCTGTTCAGAGAAGGTTCACTAGGTTGATTCTGGAGATGTGGGGGTTGACTTATGAAGATAGGTTGAGTAGGTTGGGCCTGTACTCATTGGAGTTCAGAAGAATGAGAGGTGATCTTATCGAAACATATAAGATAATGAGAGGGCTCGACAAGGTGGATGCAGAGATGATAGTTCCACTCATCGGGGAAACGAAAACTAGGGGACATAGTCTCACAATAAGGGGTCGCCCATTTAAAACTGAGATGAAGAGAAATTTCTTCTCTCAGAGGGTTGTAAATCTATGGAATTCTCTGCCCCAGAGAGCTGTGGAGGCTGGGTCATTGAATATATTTAAGGTGGAGATAAGACAGATTTTTGAGCGATAAGGGAATAAAGAGTTATGGGGAGCGGGCAGGGAAGTGGAGCTTAGTCCATGATCAGATCAACCATGATCTTATTAAATGGCGGAGCAGGCTCAAGGGGCCAGGTGGCCTATGCCTGCTAATATTTCTTATGCTCTCGTTCTCATGTTCTCGGCCCTTAACACAATCACTGCCACATTCAATATTAGGATAGTTAAAGTCTCCCATTATCACTACTAAATATAGCAACTTCACGGAATGTGGTAGTGGGAAAATGCACACCCCTTTTTGCTCTAGCTTGACTCACTGGTAGCACGCATGCCGAGTCAGAAAGATATTGGTTCAGTATGAATTCGAGCACATCATCTGTTTTGACACTTCAGCGCTTGAGATGTTAAACCGATGCCTTGTCTGCCTGTTCAGGTAGAGATAAAATATTCCATGGCACTATTTGAAGAGCAGAGAGATTCTCCTGGTGCCCTGGTCAACACCACCAAAAATAGATTAACTGGTCATTTATCTCATTTGCCATATGTGGGACCTTGCTGTGTGCAAATTGGCTGCCCATGTTTCCCTACAAGACCAGTGACTACACTTCAAAAATACTTCATTTTCTATTAAGTGCATTGGGAACAAGTCATCAGGAGCAGATGGAATTCCCGCCGAAGCACTAAAGCATGGCGGAGAAGCACTACTGGCGCGGATCCTTGACCTCATCTCTCTTATCTGGAAGGAGGAGATCGTGCCAGGAGATCTGAGACTCTGTAATCGTGACCATCTTCAAGAAAGGTGACAAGTCTGACTACGGTAACTGGAGAGGAATCTCTGCTGTCGATCACTGGGAAAGTCATTGCAAGAATCCTCCTGAATCGCCTTCTTCCTGTCGCTGAAGAACTCCTCCCAGAGTCGCAATGCGGATTCCGGCTACTAAGGGGCACAATGGACATGATCTTCACCGCGCAGCAGATTCAAGTGAAATGCAGGGAACAGCACCAACCCTTGTAGATGGCCTTTTTTGACCTCACAAAAGCCTTCGATACTGTCAACCATGAGGCATTATGGAGCGTCCTCCTCAGATTCGGCTGGCCTGAAAAGTTTGTCACCATTCTCCGCCTGCTCCACGATGACATGCAAGCCGTGATCCTGACCAACGGATCCACCACAGACCCATTCCATGTTTGGACTGGGGTCATGCAGGGCTGCGTCATTGCACCAACGCTCTTCTCCATCTTCCTTGCTGCAATGCTCCATCTCACCCTCAGCAAGCTCCCTGCTGGAGTGGAGCTAAATTACAGGACAAACGGGAATCTGTTCAACCTCCGCCACCTCCAGGCCAGATCCAAGGTCGTCCCATCCTCTGCCATCGAACTACAGTATGTAGACAATGCCTGCGTCTGCGCACACTCAGAGGCCGAACTCCAAGCCATCTTCAATACCTTCACCGAGGCGTACGAGAGCATGGTCCTTACACTTAACATCCATGAGACAAAGGTCCTCTACCAACCTGCCCCCGCCACACAGCATTGCCCCATAGTTATCAAAATCCACGACAAGGCCTTGGACAATGTGGACCATTTTCCATACCTCAGGAGCCTACTGACAACAAGGTCCAATACTGTCTTCAGTGTGCCAGTGCAGC
Source organism: Pristiophorus japonicus (assembly GCF_044704955.1). NCBI lineage: Eukaryota > Metazoa > Chordata > Chondrichthyes > Pristiophoridae > Pristiophorus > Pristiophorus japonicus. Next base: position 76,436,105 of record NC_091980.1, on the reverse strand, counting down.
CTTCGGTCGCCTGAGGAAGAGAATGTTTGAAGACCAGGATCTCAAACCCTGTACCAAGCTCATGGTCTACAGAGCAGTGGTGATACCCGCTCTCCTATATGGCTCAGAGACCAAAGCTACCTATACAAGATCCTGCAAATCCATTGGCAGGATAGGCGCACCAACGTCAGTGTCCTCGCTCAGGACAATATTCCCAGCAGCACGCTCGATCAGCTCCGCTGGACGGTCCACATCGTCCGCATGCCTGACATGAGACTCCCAAAACAAGCGCTCTACTCGGAGCTCCGACACGGCAAGCGAGCCCCAGGTGGGCAAAGGAAATGCTTCAAGGACACCCTCAAAGCCTCCTTGAAAAAATGTAACATCCCCACCGACACCTGGGAATCCCTGGCCCAAGACAGCCCAACATGGAGGTAAAGCATCCGGGAAGGCGCTGAACACTTAAGAGTCTCTTTGCTGGGAGCAAGCTGAAGCCAAGCGGAGACAGCGGAAGGAGTGCGTGGCAACTCAGGCACCCCACCCACCTGTTCCTCCCACCTGTGACAGAGACTGTAGGTCCCGCATTGGACTCTTCAGTCACCTGAGAACTAATTTCTTGTGTGAAAGCAAGTCATCCTCGACTCCGAGGGATTGCTTATAATGATGATGCATTGGGATATCGTGAAGATGTGAAAGGTGCTATATCAGTGCAGGTTCTTTCTTCTTTCTTTAATAAGATAAAGAGGAAAGCATTGTCTAATTTTTATTACATACTGTAACAGTGAAACATTCTGCATCATTCTTGTATTTAGTTCTTAGAAATCTGACTTGTCAAATGAATTAATTTTCATGTTAATCCATAACTCAAATTTTCCTGACTACAGCACTGCAAAATTTCAAAGTGATTAATGAATGAATGATCAAGCCTGTCTTAAAGTCAATGTATTGCAAAAAGTATCTAGTATGACAGAATTTGATGCACCTCTATGGTTAAAATAAGAGTGAGAAAATGGATGTCCTACCTTAGGCTGTACACCTAGATAGCCACTGCAGTTTGGAGCCCCACATCTACATGCGGTCTTTCCAGTGCCCAAGCATTCCAGGTGGTAATTAAATGTCAGTTCAGCCCCTGTAAAAGTATAAGTGTTAGTAGGTTTACACTTGGTGTTCCTGTGCAATAGTCTTTAACCATACCTAAACGGCATCATCTGAATTCCTAAATATTATAAAGGAATTTTCAGACAGACGTTAAGAGTAAAGATGAAGATACCTTTTTGTGTTTAGCGCTTCCAGCGTAGAACTTCCTGCAAGCGGATGTACATTATATGAATACAGTGCACCCCTAATTCTTGGGCTTCACAGTTAGGGCTAGAAATTCGGTGATTTTGCGACCGGGATTTTGGTGCTATTTCATCTTTTTTGGCGAAAACCTGGTCGGCGGAAAATTCGGAGACGTTTTGCAGCGGTGCTTTTCAAATACTGCTGGAGAGAGGAGCGCTGCCGTGCAAGACTCGAAATATCGCTTTCGCCAAAAATTTGGCTCTGTGCGCACCCGTATTTAGCGCAAAAAAGACCGGCAGGGAAAAAGCTGTGATGCAGCCCTTGGAGCAGCGGTAAGTATGAAGATCTTCAAAAAAGGTAAGTTAAAATTTTTATTTTTTAAATTCTTTTGCAGCGATTCGCTAGGTAAGTGTCTTGTAAATGTTTTGTGAATTTTTTTTCCCCAAATTATTTTCAGGTGTTGTTCCGTCCTCCCTCGGCCCAACTCGCAGCAGTATCGGCCTCGGACTAAAGATGGCAAGGATCAGCGGTTTGCGCCACGAATCCTCGTACAACACCAATTTTTACCACTGAGCAAATTAAACCTTGAATTTATGGCCTTATAGCGATAGCGTTGCGATAACGGTAATTTTGGCAAAAAAATACAGTTATCGCCGAGAACCGAATGTCTAGCCCTATCTCTTTATTAAAATGAATGGAGGGGAAATTGTGGGATCCACAATCAGGCATGCCCAAATTCCCAATATGCATTCTGCACTGGGAGTGCTAAACACAAAACTGTACACTGCGCAGGTTTACTTGTACTTCTTAGTCCTCCTTAGTTTCTAGGCATTGTCTTTTAAAAATGCTAGTCAGAGACACCCTAGCAGCAATCTGCTTTGTTGAATTTCACATGCAATGATGTTGTGCTGTTCCACTCCTTTGATATCATGACTGGGATTCAAAGTCGACAACCAACATTCAATTTCAATGCTCATTTATTATATTATTAGGCTGGAATTTCACAGTATTGCTCCAAGGGAAATTCTACACAACGTGGTGGTTTCTGACAAAAGGTCATTGACCCGAAACGTTAACTCTGTTTCTCTCTCCACAGATGCTGCCTGAAATGCTGAGTATTTCCAGCATTTTCTATTTTTATTTCAGATTTCCAACATCCACAATATTTTGCTTTTGTGTTGATGGTTTCTAAGCTGCCTTAATCAGCAGTTGTAAAATATACAGAAAAAGACCACTTACAACCCATTTATAAATATATTTTTCATTAGATCCTAGATTTAGTTGCTGATTTGTTACTGAGTGTCGATTTTAGCTGTTAATCTTACATTTTACATTCAAATTCTTATTAATTATGAGAGTGTGAGTGATGGAGAGGTAAATGCATTTAGGAAGACCAAATTGTGATCTGCTGTTTGCTAAACTTCCTGGTTGAAAGTCTAAATGCTGTGCAATGGGAAAAGTTACAGCATGCAAATGCAGAAATAGAACATGGTAGGTATAATGCTAATGCACTAATCATTCTTCAGGCCTGTGTACAGTCACTAGCCTTGATAGATAGTGTGTCAAGGCTAGTTTGATCTTTTTACGTTGCACACTTGGGAAAAAAACATGCATGACTTAAATATGCAGAGAAAGTGATACAGGGGTTCCCCAAAGAAACACTTCCAGTCACCTGTTTGATGCACGAGTGGACTGGCTTATTTGGTTGTTTATTAAATTTCAAGATACAAAAGATATCGGCTTGGAATTTGCAGTCAACGGCAACGCAAAGGCATTCGCCGCTGGCCCACAGAATCTCGCAATCTCTGTGGTGAGAAGTTTGCTTTTTTCGATGTTCAAGTAATTTTAGCGCAATGTAGTGGGAATTCACTAGTGCGATGCTGCTGTGACATCAACAAGCTGTCTAAGCAGCCAATCACATTGCAGAATTCTCAGACAGGGAATCAGGAAATGAGAAGCTGCTTTTATCTGGACTTGAAAAAAATATTAGAGAGCAAAACAAAGATTGGAGCTCTCATATGGGGATAAGGTAGAACATGAAATATTATGAACAAACCTTATACTTTTTTTTTTAAAGTTTCTTAAAAAGTGTAATTTTTAATCATAATTGAGAAATTTGACGCACCACAAAATTAAAATAAGGTTTTCAGGGCCGTAACATAGAAACATAGAAAATAGGTGCCGGAGTAGGCCATTTGGCCCTTCGAGCCTGCAGCACCATTGAATAAGATCATGGCTGATCATTCACCTCAGTACCCCTTTCCTGCTTTCTCTCCATACCCCTTGATCCCTTTAACCGTAAGGGCTCCCTCTTGAATATATCTAACGAACTGGCATCAACAACTCTCTGCGGAAGAGAATTCCACAAGTTAACAACTCTCTGAGTGAAGAAGTTTCTCCTCATCTCGGTCCTAAATGGCTTATCCCTTATTCTTAGACTGTGACTCCTGGTTCTGGACTCCCCCAACATCAGAAACATTCTTCCTGCATCTAACCTGTCCAGTCCCGTCAGAATTTTATATGTTTCTATGAGATCCCCTCTCATTCTTCTAAACTCCAGTGAATACAGGCCCAGTTGACCCAGTCTCTCCTCATATGTCAGTCCTGTCATCCCAGGAATCAGTCTGGTGAACCTTCGCTGCACTCCCTCAATAAGCAAGAACGTCCTTCCTCAGATTAGGAGACCAAAACTGAACACAATATTCCAGGTGAGGCCTCACCAAGGCCCTATACAACTGCAGTAAGACATCCCTGCTCCTATACTCAAATCCCCTAGCTATGAAGGCCAACATGCCATTTGCCTTCTTCACCGCCTGCTGTACCTGCATGCCAACCTTCAATGACTGATGTACCATGACACCCAGGTCTCGTGGCACCTCCCCTTTTCCTAATCTGCCGCCATTCAGATAATATTCTGCCTTCCTGTTTTTGCCACCAAAGTGGATAACCTCACATTTATCCACATTATACTGCATCTGCCATGCATTTGCCCACTCACCTAACCTGTTTATTTAGCAATCAATATGCTGTTAAAACCACAGTTACACATAATCCAACAAGGCTTAACATTTAATGAGGTATTTATCAGAGATATTACCAAAGAAAAGCCCAGGTTTTCATCAGTTAATGTGATTACACTGATTGCCAGACATGGAGGCAGGGAGGGGGGGGGGGAGGCCCACAGTGCAGCTAGTATCGAAGCAGTGAATGGCTGACTGCAATTTCAGGATTTCTGCATTTAGATGCGCATGCGCTACATCCTGAAGTTGCAGTCAGTTTTAAAGGGGTAATATTGGTGAATGCTGAGAGTTCGCCATTATTACCCACTGCAAATTCCGGCCCATAACCTTTGGTGGCTTTGTGTGAGAGCACTCTCGCCCCAATTTGTTTTTCTGGCTAGGAAATTGTGTGCTGTAACTATCCGAATGAGATAGAAGCCCAAAGTCTTCTTGCCCAACTCTCCAAACCCCACTGCACTATTGGCACATTCAATTTGGGAAATCTACTCATGTCAATAGTACACTAATCTTTACCTTACACTTTAACTGACGATTACATTAGTTTGGGACCTTACTTCATCTAGTACCTGAGTGAATCCAATTACATGCTGATCCCACATTACTGCATATCTTAAGACTCCGACCTTTAACACCGTTCCTTACCAACAGCAATGTCACATAAAGCAAAGAGCCCAACTCGTGTGTCTCCATTCACTGTCCACTTCTGTGTCTCACAGTTTGGCTTGCAGCTGTGATTCATGAAGCGTGAATAATTTCCTTTTGGGCCTGCATCAATAATCCGGTCCTGTCAATAATAAAATTCACAGTAAAACTTACATTCTCTTTATGGACTTTAGAAATTCGCATGGTCATTGCATAAAATATTTTACATAATCTTAGCACAGCAGATAAAAGTACATGTGATGACCAAAAACATTTTTATTTTAGGAAAACAAAAAATCCCAATATAGAGTATTTCGCACAAGACTGTATTATGAGACTTTGAATCAAGAGCATATTGTGCATATACATATTATCACAAAATCATGCTAATATTTGCATATCTATAGCAACAAAGTAACACGGAGCCAGTTGTATCCAAGTTTATTTCAGGTGCAAATAAAAGTCTTAGACAGATGAACGTCAATCTAGGAATTCAAATAAGATGATTACTCAGAGCAACACCATCTGAGGCTTACACAGACCTTGAAAATGACATTTCACAGGTTTACCATCATTTGATAAACAATGTTGCATAAGTAATCTTCCAATGGTACAGGTGCTTACAAATAGCTAATATAGAAAGAAAGCAGAAAAAATATACAGAAATGAGGCACAAAGAGACTGAAAGAAAAATACTAGCAAGTCACCACATCACACTCACTCACTCACTACATGAGTAGGACATTCCATGCGTTTGACCTGGGCAAACCAGATCATTTGTAAGGATATGGTACACCATTGCTCTACATTTATTTTGGAAACTTTTGGTCTCAATGAGATGAGGAATATTAGTACTGGGGAAATGGATTACCTTTCATTTGAGACATGGTAGATTTTCTCAGGTTGGTAGTAAGCATTCCTAGATCAGGCATTGCACAGTTATATAGGGCCCAAGTTTCCACAAGAAAAAAAACGGGCGCCCCTCCGAGCTGGGCGCCCGTTTTTCGCGCCTAAAACGGCGCCTAAAAAATCCTCGGTATTCTCCACCTATTTACAGGTCCTATGGCCCTCGGCGCAGCCAGCATGAGCTGTGGGGGGGCGGAGCCAGGTCCCGGCGCTGAAAACAGTGCCGGGACCTCTGCACATGCGCGTTACAGTCGGCACGCAAGTGCAGTAGCTCCAGGCGCCGAACTGTGTGGGAGGGGCCCGAAGCACGCAGCCCCTAGCCCTGGCCCAATGGCCTCACTGGGGCTGCGTGAATGAGGCTCCTCCCACGGCCAGCTCCTGCTCCCCGCCCGACCAGACCCGACACTCGCTCACCCCCCCGACCCGAGACCCGCTCCCCCCCCCGACCAGAGACCCGCTCCACCCGCCACCCGCTCCCCCCCCCGACCCGAGACCCGACACCCGCTTCCCCCCCCGACCCGACCCGAGACCTGCTCCCCCCCCCCCCGACCCGAGACCCGCTCCCCCCCCCGCCCCGAGACCCCCCGACCCGCGCTCCTGTTCCCCGACCCCCCCCACTCTCTCTCTCTCTCTCTCTCCCTCCCTCCTCTCTCTCTCTCTCTCTCTCTCTCTCTCTCTCTCTCTCTCTCCCCCTCCCCCCCCCCCCTCTCTCTCTCTCTCTCTCTCTCTCTCTCGACGGCTGCAGAATATGAAGCACTTTCACACAGGTAGGAAGATGGTTTATTTAATCTTTTCTTGGCTTATAAATGTTTATTCAGGTTGGATTTATTTGTATAATATTTGTAGAAGTATAAATAAGGATTTATTGTCGAATTTAATGAGTTCCCTTCCCCCTCCCCCCCCCCACCTCGTTCTGGACGCCTAATTTGTAACCTGCGCCTGATTTTTTTATGTGTAGAACAGGTTTTTTCAGTTCTACAAAAATCTTCACTGGCTCCATTCTACTTTAGTTTGGAGTACATTTTCATTGTGGAAACTTTCAAATCAGGCGTCAGTGGCTGGACACGCCCCCTTTTGAAGAAAAAATTCTGTTCTAAACTAGAACTGTTCTACCTGACTAGAACTGCAGAAATTTTTTTTTAGACAATTGCGATTTCTAAAATAGTCCGTTCTCCACCAGTTGCTCCTAAAAATCAGGCGCGAATCATGTGGAAACTTGGGCCCATACTGTGGCCTCTGAGATTACCAATTAGTTGTGAATTAGGAGCAATTTTGTGCTCTTGGCCCAGGTCAGTAGGAACTCGATCGAGACTCCCAAAATTTACCTTTAAGAAACCCTTACAGCAGACAGAGGAGATTTTTATCCCAGCAGTTTGGGCTGGATTCAAATCCAAATCTCAAAGGTCAACAACGAATTCACTAACCATTCTCACACCTCTCAATTACTGATTGTTCAAAATCTGGACGTACAGTATTGAGAGTCACCTGGTTATTGATCAGTGTCTGATTGTGCAGGTTTGACACTCGAGTTATTGATTATTCTATTCTTAGTTTCACAGTTTTGTAAGTTTGAATTTATTACCTTGTCAAGAGTAAGCATGTAGAAGTTGCTGATATCATGCTCCTGTGCGTATTTGATTCGAGCATAACACTCCTCCTCATCTATCACTTCACCCACATACTCATTCACGAAATCTCCCTGCAATAGAGTTACAGATTCAGCAGTGTGAACATGGACATAGCTGATAACAAAATGAAAATGTGTTGTTCTTCAGGACTTTCTTTTTTTAAAACTGTTTTTCCCAACCCACTTTTAACTGTTACTGTTCTAAACTATATATGAGTCAAAATGAGTGTTTTGAATGTTTTCAGCCTATTATAATTTCTGTAATTATCAAAGTAATATCACTGTTGATTACTTCTATTACCCAATTTGTTCTTTCAATCTTATTACTATTGAGGAGAAATACATCAAGAATGATAAGACTACACTTCATTCTAGAACACATATTACATCGAATATACTGCAGAGAAACAGACTATTCAGCCCAACTAGTCTGTGCTGGTGTTTATACGACTCCTCCTATTTCATCTGCCTAATCTCAGTCTTTCAGCATATCTTTCTATTCCATTTTTATGGCCCCTAGGTTGAATTTTTCCACAAGTGGAAACATTCTCTGCACTTCTACCCTGTCCAACCAATTCATAATTTTTAAGACTGCTATTAGGTCTCCTCTAAGTCTTCTCTTTTCCAACAGAAAACCCCCCAACCTGTTCAATCTTTACCAATAGCTGTAATCTCTCTGGTACCATCCTTGTAAAGCTTTTTTGCATTTTCTCGAGTGCTTTTATGCCCTTATTATAGTATGGAGATGAGAACTGTGCACAGCACTACTCTATGTGCAGCCTGACCAGGGTCCTATACAAGTTTAACATAACTTCACTACTTTTGAATTCATATTTATAGAATGGGTCACATTTGCAAAACCAATGAATGTTTAATAATAACAAATAATAACACATTGGGCTCAATTCCCAAAGATTTTCATGTGCTGGTATTTTTGATGTAAAGCACATTTTTTTTTTTTAAATGATTTTGACAATAGAAACAATGCATAATCCCTATTTCCAAGTTGCAATACCTTTGCCTCCACCATGCTACAATGCAGCTGGATGACAGTTACAGATATATTACACGTGGAAGCTGTTTGCATCCTAGTTGCATCATCTTAAGATATTTTTACAAATACTTCAATCTTATAAAGTAAATCATAGTGCAAAGACACATGTGTTTCTGAAGTTATCCTGAGAGTGTTAGTGACAATTGTGATTGATTTATTTATTTTAATGATCACAATTGTCCTGTAATTTACCAGCCAAAAACAATTGAAACTTTTGTGATTTTTGAGATTTCCACGACAGCTACAACACTGACATCTATCCGACAACGTGGAAAACTGCCACGGTATGTTCTGTCCACAAAAAGCAGGACAAATCCAATCCGGCCAATTACCGCCCCATCAGTAGGCTCTCAATCACCAGCGAAGTGATGGAAGGTGCCGTCGGCAGTGCTATCAAGTGGCACTTACCAATAACTTGCTCATTGATGCCAGGACTACTTGGCTACAGATCTCATTACAGCCAAACATGGACAAAAGAGCTGAAGTCCAGAGGTGAAGTGAGAGTGAGGTGATGCCCTTGACACCAGGTAGCATTTGACCGATGGTGGCATCAAGGGGCCCTAGTAAAACTGAAGCCAACGGGAATCAGGGGAAAATTCTCCACTGACTGGACTCATACCCAGCACAAAGGAAAATGGTTATGGTGGTTGAAGGTCAAGCATCACAGCCGCAGGACATCGCTGCAGGACTTCCTCAGGGAGTGTCCTAGGCCCAACCATCTTCAGTTTCTTCATCAATGGCCTTTTTCAAAAGGTCAGAAGTGGGGATGTTCGCTGATGACTGCAGTGCCATTCGCAACTCCTCAGATAATGAAGCAGCCCATGCCCACATGCCGCAAGACCGGGACGACATTCAGGCTTGGGCTGATAAATGGCAAGTAACATTCGCGCCACACAAGTGCCGTGCCAGGCAATGCCTATCTTCAACAAGCGAGTCTAACAACGGCCCCATGACATTTCAACGGCATTACCATTACCGAATCGCCCATCATCAACATCCTGGGGAGGGGGGTCACCATTGACCAGAAACTTAATTGGACCAGCCACATAAATACTGTGGCAACAGGAGCAAGTCAGAGGCTGGCTATTCTGCGGCGAGTGTCTCACCTCCTGACTCCCCAAAGCCTTTCCACCAACTACAAGGCACAAGTCAGGGGTGTGATGTAATACTTTCCACTTGCCTGAATGAGTGCAGCTCCAACAACACTCAAGAAGCTTCAACACCATCCAGGACAAAGCAGCTCCCTTGCTTGGCACCCCATCCACCATCTTAAACATTTACTCCCTCCATCACTGACGTACCGTGGCTGCAGTGTGTACCGTCTACAAGATGCACAACAGCAACTTGCCAATGGTTCTTCAGCAATACCTCCCAAACCTGTGACCTCCACCACCTAGGACAATGACAGCAGGCGCATGGGAACACTCCAAGTTTCCCTCCAAGTCACACACCATCCTGATTTGGAAGTATATCGCTGTTCCTTCGTCATCGCTCGGTCAAGATCCTGGAACTCCCTCCCCAACAGCACTGTGGGAGTACCTTCACCTCACAGACTGCAGTGGTTCAAGGCGACGGCTCACCACCACCTTCTCGAGGGCAATTGGGGACGGGCAATAAATGCTGGTTTTGCCAGCGACGCCCACATCCCAGGAACAAATATTTTTTTTTACCACAATGCGGAATAAAATCCACAGAACCAATTTACAATGTTACTTGCATCACAAAACAATAAAATACTCTCTTGCAACAAGCCCCCTCCTCCACCCCCAACAAGGATTTTGAGAACATGCCAAGTTCAGAAGCTGAAGAGAAATGTAATTATTTTTAAATGAAAGTCTTAGAATCAGTGAATTCTTATTTAAATTGAAGCAAAAAATCTCATCCAGCAGAAGGACAATTGCATTCCTCAATATTCATTAGGCCCCAACTCCCAAAAAATTCAACACATTTTTATCTCTTCTCACTTTCTCCTCTTCACCTTGAAGGTACTGTCCAATATGATAGCAACCCCCCAAGATCTTGGCCAAATTATCATTCATGTATAGCCCAAAGCAATACATAAGAACATAAGAAATAGGAGGAGTAGGGCATTTGACTCCACGAGCCTGCTCCGCCATTTAATATCATGGCTGATCTGATCATAGATTCAGTTCCTCTTCCCTGCCCGCTCCCCATAACCCTTTATTCCCTTATCGCTCAAAAATCTGTCTATCTCCGCCTTAAATATATTCAATGACCCAGCCTTCACAGCTCTCTGGGGCAGAGAATTTCAGACCGACAAACCTCAGAGAAGAAATTCCTCCTCATCTCAGTTTTAAATGGATGGCCCCTTATTCTGAGACTCTGCCCCCTAGTTTTAGTTATGTGGAAATATCATTTCTGCATCCAACTTGTCGAGCCCTCTCATTATCTTATATGTTTTGATAAGATCACCTTAAATTCTACTGAACTCCAATGAGTATAGTCCCAACCTACTCAATCTATCTTCATAAGTCAACCCCCTCATCTACAGAATCAACCTAGTGATGAACCTTTATTGAACAGCCTCCAATGCAAGTATATCCTTCCTTAAATACAGAGACCAGCTGTGGCCTCACCAATACCCTGTACAGTTGTAGCAGGACTTCTCTGCTTTTATACTCTAAACCCATTGCTATAAAGGCCAACATTCCATTTGCCTTCCTGATTACTTGCTGTACCTGCATACTAACATTTTGTGTTTCATGCACAAGGACCCCCAGGTCCCTCTGTACTGAAGCACTTTGCAATTTTTCTCCATTTAAATTTAATTTGCTTTTCTATTTTTCCTGCCAAAGTGGATTACCTCACATTTTCCTACATTATACTCCATCTGCCAGAGTTTTGCCCACTCACTTAGCCTGACTATATCCCGTTGCAAATTATTTGTGTCCTCCTCACAATTTGCTTTCCCACCCATCTTTGTGTCAGCAGCAAACTTGGCTACATTACACTCGGTCCCTTCATCCAAATCATTAATATAGATTGTAAATAGTTGAGGCCCCAGCACCAATCGCTGTGGCACCCCACTAGTCATTGTTTGCCAACCGGAAAATGACCCGTTTATCCTGACTCTCTGTTTTCTGTTAGTTAGCCAATCCTCAATATATTACCCCCAACCCCGTGAACTTTTATAATGTGCAGTGACCTTTTATGTGGCGCCTTCTGGAAATCCAAATACACCACATCCACTGGTTCCCCTTTATCCACCCTGCTCGTTACATTCTCAAAGAACTCCAGCAAATTTGTTGAACATGATTTTCCTTTCATAAAACCATGTTGACTCTGCTTGATTGAATTATGCTTTTCCAAATGTCCTGCTACTGCTTCTTTAATAATGGACTCCAGCATTTTCCTAACGACAGATGTTAGGCTAACCGGTACTTAGCTGCTTTTACATTGCTGATATTTTAATTCGAATTCCAGGGGACCCGTGTCCATGATCTAGTTCCTAGTGTTCACACTGCTAAATATGACTCCCTTAACTCAGCAGCAGGCTTGTGGACCCAGCTTTCAAGTATCTAAGAGTATGCTGCTGGGGTAAGGGAGCCATATCTTAAAGGCCATGAGCCAGCTTGTGGGTGCCCATCTCCCAGAATCAAAATTAATGTAGCACCAATGTAAAAGCAGCTATTAACAAATTGTCCAACTACTAGATCCTGTTCTCGCCTGCACACATGCACTTTCTAGCAGGGTTCAATGGATGGTAATCAGGACCAAGCACACTGAGTAATTTTTCCCTTTCATAATTTTTCTAGACCAATATGTCGAGGAATCAACTAGGGGGGAGGCCATCTTAGACTGGGTGTTGTGTAATGAGAGAGGATTAATTAGCAATCTCATTGCGCGAGGCCCCTTGGGGAAGAGTGACCATAATATGGTGGAATTCTGCATTAGGATGGAGAATGAAACAGTTAATTCAGAGACCATGGTCCAGAACTTAAAGAAGGGTAACTTTGAAGGTATGAGGCATGAATTGGCTAAGATAGATTGGCTAATGATACTTAAGGGGTTGACTGTGGATGGGCAATGGCAGACATTTAGAGACCGCATGGATGAATTACAACAATTGTACATTCCTGTCTGGCGTAAAAATAAAAAAGGGAAGGTGGCTCAACCGTGGCTATCTAGGGAAATCAGGGATAGTATTAAAGCCAAGGAAATGGCATACACATTGGCCAGAAATAGCAGCGAACCTGGGGACTGGGAGAAATTTAGAACTCAGCAGAGAAGGACAAAGGGTTTGATTAGGGCAGGGAAAATGGAGTACGAGAAGAAGCTTGCAGGGAACATTAAGGCGGATTGCAAAAGTTTCTATAGGTATGTAAAGAGAAAAAGGTTAGTAAAGACAAACGTAGGTCCCCTGCAGTCAGAATCAGGGGAAGTCATAACAGGGAACAAAGAAATGGCAGACCAATTGAACAAGTACTTTGGTTCAGTATTCACTAAGGAGGACACAAACAACCTTCCGGATATAAAAGTGGTCAGAGGGTCTAGTAAGGAGGAGGAACTGAGGGAAATCTTTATTAGTCGGGAAATTGTGTTGGGGAAATTGATGGGATTGAAGGCCAATAAATCCCCAGGGCCTGATGGACTGCATCCCAGAGTACTTAAGGAGGTGGCCTTGGAAATAGCGGATGCATTGACAGTCATTTTCCAACATTCCATTGACTCTGGATCAGTTCCTATCGAGTGGAGGGTAGCCAATGTAACCCCACTTTTTAAAAAAGGAGGGAGAGAGAAAGCAGGGAATTATAGACCGGTCAGCCTGACATCGGTAGTGGGTAAAATGATGGAATCAATTATTAAGGATGTCATAGCAGCGCATTTGGAAAATGGTGACATGATAGGTCCAAGTCAGCATGGATTTGTGAAAGGGAGATCATGCTTGACAAATCTTCTGGAATTTTTTGAGGATGTTTCCAATAAAGTGGACAAAGGAGTACCAGTTGATGTGGTATATTTGGACTTTCAGAAAGCTTTCGACAAGGTCCCACACAGGAGATTAATGTGCAAAGTTAAAGCACATGGGATTGGGGGTAGTGTGCTGACGTGGATTGAGAACTGGTTGTCAGACAGGAAGCAAAGAGTAGGAGTAAATGGGTACTTTTCGGAATGGCAGGCAGTGACTAGTGGGGTACCGCAGGGTTCTGTGCTGGGGCCCCAGCTGTTTACATTGTACATTAATGATTTAGACGAGGGGATTAAATGTAGTATCTCCAAATTTGCGGATGACACTAAGTTGGGTGGCAGTGTGAGCTGCGAGGAGGATGCTATGAGGCTACAGAGTGACTTGGATAGGTTAGGTGAGTGGGCAAATGCGTGGCAGATGAAGTATAATGTGGATAAATGTGAGGTTATCCACTTTGGTGGTAAAAACAGAGAGACAGACTATTATCTGAATGGTGACAGATTAGGAAAAGGGAAGGTGCAACAAGACCTGGGTGTCATGGTACATCAGTCATTGAAGGTTGGCATGCAGGTACAGCAGGCGGTTAAGAAAGCAAATGGCATGTTGGCCTTCATAGCGAGGGGATTTGAGTACAGGGGCAGGGAGGTGTTGCTACAGTTGTACAGGGCCTTGGTAGGGCCACACCTGGAGTATTGTGTACAGTTTTGGTCTCCTAACTTGAGGAAGGACATTCTTGCTATTGAGGGAGTGCAGCGAAGATTCACCAGACTGATTCCCGGGATGGTGGGACTGACCTATCAAGAAAGACTGGATCAACTGGGCTTGTATTCACTGGAGTTCAGAAGAGTGAGAGGGGACCTCATAGAAACGTTTAAAATTCTGACGGGTTTGGACAGGTTGGATGCAGGAAGAATGTTCCCAATGTTGGGGAAGTCCAGAACCAGGGGTCACAGTCTAAGGATAAGGGGTAAGCCATTTAGGACCGAGATAAGGAGAAACTTCTTCACTCAGAGAGTGGTGAACCTGTGGAATTCTCTACCACAGGAAGTAGTTGAGGCCAATTCACTAAATATATTCAAAAGGGAGTTAGATGAAGTCCTTACTACTCGGGGGATCAAGGGGTATGGCGTGAAAGCAGGAAGGGGGTACTGAAGTTTCATGTTCAGCCATGAACTCATTGAATGGCGGTGCAGGCTAGAAGGGCTGAATGGCCTGCTCCTGCACCTATTTTCTATGTTTCTATATCCCTAGGCTGCTAAAACCAACTGTAGTACCCCAACTGTTTCCCCAGCTGGGAATATCTGCTCTGTATGGATAAATATGGAGAATAAAGTACTTTTAACATAAAAGTATTTCTCATCGAGGTGATGTTTAAAATGGTCCAATTTTGTACGTGGAGTCTGTTTTTTCAGTTTCTAAATATCCAGCTGACAACTGCTATAGAAAAATCAGTGCATAGTTCTGTGGAGTATCTTGTGGTCTAATATCCATCACAGCTTTAGATGTCCGAGTTGGAATAATCAGTAGTAGCAAGCAAGTACTGCTGTTTACTTGTGCTCCATCTTCACCTCAGGAGATCATCAACTGAACACTAGTAATGTATTTATCCCACTTTTCAGTAAGAACCGGGTTCTTCCGAGTACGAGCACAATGCTATGCTTTCAATATTTAGAAACTAACGGGGTTACACGTCTCACCTTCTTAATTTCAAATTTAGAAAGTAAACCCCAGCCTCGCCCTGAAGTTTTTAAAATTTCCACTTCAGGATACTGCCGTTTGGTGAAGCATTGGTTCTGGCACTTCTCTCCTGCAGGACAGACAGCTGGATGACACTCATACATTAACATCCTGTTCAGACATTCGGAGTCTAGCCCACAGGGATTCTCATCAGTTGGCTTACAATTACATCGTGGAATCTCAGACAGATCAGCAGTGAAGATCTGAGCCTTACCCACGGCCTTGTTTACCTTGACAGAAAAACAGATGGTTAAACCTCGACACTGAGTCATTGCTTAAGTATCTCTCTAAAGTCCATATTAAAATTAAAAATACATTTGTTAATTAAACTGTAGAACAATAGCATATCTAACATAAGTATGATGCTCATTATTTTCAAATGTCCAACCTACACATAGAAATAGGACATGAGTGCTACTCTGCTAAAAAGAAAAAATCAGCTAGGAACATTCGCCTATCAATAAACACATGACATGACGCCTCTGTTTTGGTTAGGTGATTATTCCCTTGCTTACTATATCTGGCTGTTACATTCTTGGGGTTTTAAAACATCTTATTCAATCTATATTTCAGGTTCATTTTGTTGATGAGTCCTAGAACTGGTTATATCATGTGACACTCCTAGCCATCAGACGTTGGCAGAGTAACATTACACCAGACTTTGACTTGGGCTTTAACTACAAAATTAATTTATTAAATAGTAAAAAAAAATTTATAACAATATTTTTTTACAGTAATTCGTAAGCTTCGCTTGCTACCGAGTAGTAGCAAATTAGAGTTTGTGACTGCTGCACTAAATTATTATGCGAGTAATATTCTTATGCGCAGTTCTTTTCTTTTTGTCACCATCTTCAGAAACTGTCTAGCCTATCTTTCTTTAAAGATTGGTGCAAGACAGGCTGATAAATACCTTCAAAAAAGTGACCAGGAGCAAACAAATTTAAGTAACTGTCTATTAAATCCCAAAAAGCTGCCAACTGAATAGATACTTGGAGAAATATCACAGATGTTTATATTCAAATGAAATGGTTTGAACCCACTGTCAGACTAACCAACTCATACTGTAACATTTGTATCAAAAATTAAATATGTTTTCCTGTGAATGAAGCCGGTTCTTAACCCTTTACACACTATGACAGAATTAAGGAAGCCAACAGCATGACAAATCTTAGACAAAAATGCTTTTTCTTTTACAAAGACCTCAAATGGAGCTATACCCTCATCTCTTAGCTGGAAAAGCAGGAAGACATTGTGGTACATTTGCCCTCTGTTCACAACTTTTAGCAAAATGAAGATGCAAGTGTTAAGCATTATTTCATTACAATTCCCATGAGTGAGTTATCCACTACGATCTGGAAAGTTGTATTTTTTCACAGCCTTGCAATCAAAGGCTAATTCATTGTTGACGGCACAAATAGATATAAATGGGTATGATCTGATAACTATTAGAGACGTGGTTGCAAGGTGACCAAGGCTAGGAACTAAATATTACAGGGTATTTGACATTTCGAAAGGATAAATAGAAAGGAAAAGGAGGTGGGTAGCTCTGTTAATAAAGGATGAGATCAGTGCAGTAGTGAGAAATGATATTGGCTCAGAAGATCAAGATGTAGAATCAGTTTGGGTGGAGATAGAAATAATAAGGGGAAGAAGTCACTGGTGGGCGTAGTCTTTAGGTCCCCCGAATAGTAGCTACACTGTTGGACAGAGTATAAATCAAGAAATAACAGCGGCTTGTAAGAAAGGTACAGCAATGATCATGGGCGATTTTAATCTTCATATTGATTGGAAAAATCAAATTGGCCAAGGTAGCCTTGAGGAAGAGTTCATAGAGTGTATCTGGGATGGTTTCCTTGAACAGTACGTTGTGGAACCAACCAGGGGGCAGGCTATCTAGATCTGGTACTGTGTAATGAGACAGGATTAAGAAATTATCTCATAATAAATGATCCTCTAGGAAAGAGTGATCATAGCATGGTTGAATTTCAAATTCAGTTGGAGGGTGAGGAGGTTGGGTCTCAAACCAGTGTCCTGATCTTAAATAAAGGCGAATACAAAGGCATGAAGTGGACCGGGAAAATAGATTAAAGAGTAAGACGGTTGATGAGCAGTGACAGACATTCAAGGAGACATTTAACAAAAATATATTCCAGTGAGAAGGAAAGACTTTAAGAGAAGGGAAAACCATCTGTGGCTAACTAAGGAAGTAAAGGATGGTATCAAATTGAAAACAAAGGCATATAATGTTACCAAGATTAGTGGGATGCCAGAGGATTGGGAAAATTTTAAAAACCAACAAAGAACGACTAAAAAAATGAGAGAGAGAGAGACGATGGATGATGAGAGTAAACTAGCAAGAAATATAAAAACAGATAGTAAGAGCTTCTACAGGTATATATGGAAGAGGATAGCTAAAATAAACGTTGGTCCCTTCGAGGATGAGACTGGGGAATTAATAATGGAGAACAGGGAAATGGCAGAGACTTTGAACAAATATTTTGTATCGCTTTTCATGTTGGAAGACACGAAAAACATCCCAATAATAGATAATCAAGGGGGTGCAGGGAGGGGGGAACTTAAAACAATCACTATCACTAAAGAAAAAGTACTCAGTAAAATAATGGGACTAAAGGTGGACAAGTCCCCTGGACCTAATGGCCTACATCCTAGGGTCTTAAAAGAAGTGGCTGCAGAGATAGTGAATGCATTGGTTGCAATCTACCAACAAACCCTGGAATCTAGAGAGTTCCCAGCTGATTGGAAAACTTCAAATGTAATGCCCCTATTTAAGAAAGGAGGAAACTATAGACCAGTTAGCCTAACATCTGTCATTGGGAAAATGCTAGAATTCATCATTAAAGAAGCAGTAGCAGGATATTTGGAAAAATTAATGCAGTCAAGCAGAGTCAGCATGGTTTTATGAAAGGGAAATCGCGTTTGACAAATTTGCTGGAGTTCTTTGAGGATGTAACGAGCAGGGTGGATAAGGGGGAAACCAGTGGATGTGGTGTATTTGGATTTCCAGAAGGCATTCGATAAGGTGCCACATAAAAGGTTACTGCACAAGATAAGAGCTCACGGGGCTGGGGGTAAGAAATTAGCATGGATAGAGGATTGGCTAAGTAACAGAAAACAGAGAGATGGGATAAATGGGTCACTTTCCGGTTGGCAAACGGTAACTAGTGGGGTGCCACAGGGATCGGTGCTGGGACCTCAACTATTTATCACCTATATTAATGACTTGGATGAAAGGACCAAGTGTAATGTAGCCAAGTTTGCTGATGACACAAAGATGGGTGGGAAAGCAAGTTGTGAGGAAGACACAAATAATCTGCAAAGGGATATAGACAGGCTAAGTGAGTAGGCAAACATTTGGCTGATGGACTATAACGTGGGGAAGTGTGAGGTTATCCACTTTGGCAGGAAAAATAAAAAAGCAAATTATTATTTAAATCGAGAAAGATTACAAAATGTTGCAGTACAGAGGGACCTGGGGACTCGTGTGCATGAAACACAAAAATTTAGTATGCAAGTAATCAGGAAGGCAAATGGAATATTGGCCTTTATTGCAAGGAGGATGGAATATAAAAGCTGGGAAGTCTTGCTACAACTGTACAGGGTATTGGCAAAACCACACCTAGAGTACTGCGTACAGTTTTGTCCTCCTTATTTAAGGAGGGATATACTTGCATTGGAGGCAATTCAGAGGTTCACTATGTTGATTCCAGAGATGAAAGGATTGGCTTATGAAGAAAGGTCGAGTAGGTTGGGCCTATACTCATTGGAGTTTAGAAGAATGAGAGGTGATCTTATTGAAACATATAAAATACTGAGGGGACTCGACAAGGTAGATGCTGAGAGGATGTTTCCACTCGTGGGGGAATCTAGAACTAGGGGGCATAGTTTAAGAATAAGGGTTTGCCCATTTAGAACTGAAATGAGGAGGAATTTTTTCTCTCAGAGGTTCATAAATCTGTGGAATTCTCTGTCCCAGAGAGCTGTGGAGGCTGGGTCATTAAATATATTTAAGGTGGAGATAGACAGATTTTTAAACGATAAGGGAGTGAAGAATTACGGGGAGCGGGCAGGGAAATGGAGCTGAGCCCAAGATCAGATCAGCCATGATCTTATTAAATGGCAGAGCAGGCTCGAGGGGCCAAATGGCCTACTCCTGCTCCTATTTCTTATGTTGTGTTCATTGGCTATAAAGTGCTTTGAGACATCTGGTGGTCGTGAAAGTCGCTATATAAATGCAAGTCTGTCTTTCTTTCTTTAATTACTCCAACGACAGTAAACTTTGCACTAGACTTTAACTAGTCTTAACCTCGGGTGATGAACTACCACCATGCATTTAAAGACTAAAATCAACTTTAGTATTAACATACAAGTTCATAAACACATGGAAACATAGTAAACATGATACTGGAGAGAAAGAGACAAGATTTGCACACACACCAGACCAAAAGTCCAGATATCTCACAGCTTTTGCTGCCAGAAAGATAGTAGAGACTTTTGTAATTAAATAGTATCCTGAGTACTAGCACAGTCCACCCTTCTAATGCCACACCTAGAATCAGATTAGTGACTTTAGTGATATTCTATAGGAAAGGAATTTCACATGAAATATATAACCTGCTTGTTAATGAAATTGTTTTGCCCGAGCAAGCTATTTGAAAATCCAGTAAGAACTAGAGAACTGCAGTAGGAGAACGGAACTTAATAAACAAAGTCCAGAAACTGGTCCTGTCCAACAGTTTCAATGTACTCACTACCTATGGAGATAAGGTGGAAGGCTGTGGTGAGGATGTGGAGCAGGAGGCATCCTCTGCAGTCGCAAACTATAGAGTGGCAGGATGCACTGCCTATGCGATTCATGGTAAGAAATATTTCGAAGTACATGAAAGAAATTGGGAGAGGGAAGAACCAGTCGTCATGGTTCACATTGGAACCAACAATATCGGAAAGAAAAAGAAGAACCCCCCTAAGGGCATATAAAATGAAGGATGCTCATAGCAGGACTTTTCTAATGAGACAGATCCCAGGTGGTGTCCCTTAATAGATGTTAGCAATATCCTATTTGTAGGTGGAGCATTAACAAATGAGGACCGTTACTACCCTAAACTTCACACACACAGGAATGTAATTTAAGACATTTGAACAGCAAGTCACTATAATCTAAAGGAGCCCGACAGTACAGACAGCGGAATATCAATGTATTCGTAAAGGAACCAACTGCACAACTGTGGAACACAACAGTGCTCTCTAGATTGCATGTGGTGGATGTAACCCAGAGCTCTCCGGTGTGTTGAATTGCAGCACAGCAATCTGCAGTTTATAACCGATTTTAATCCCCTGTGACTGACGAGAATAGGGCATGCGGGGTTAAAATAGTGGCAGTCACCAGATCCATGGTGCATATGCACCCTGTGCCATTTTAACAGGCGTGTTTCAGGCAGTATGTCAGACCTTCTTCCCAGGCAGGCACGGACGTCATTGAGATTCAACGGTTGGGGTCTGATGATGTCAATCAGACCCTGAAATTATTTTAACTATGTGTTGCGAGGTTGGCATGTGATGCAAGCCTCGCAAAGCTAACCCAGCGCTACGAAGCACCACGACCAAAAGTTGGCGTCGAAGATCAGTTAATTTACATATTTTAAGTTCCCTTGTCAAATCTTACCCTGCCTCCATCCCTCCCAGACACACAATCTCTTTTGGTCCCCCAATCCACTTATCTGATTGCTGGGGTCCGTATCCGCAGGAATAGCCCCCTGGCTGTGGTCTCCTGCCAGTTCACCCAGCCTCACGCCATTGACTCGGAGTTCAGGCGGGAGTCAGGTTTTTAAAAAATGAGGCCTGGGAGTTAAAATGGCCCAGGACTCATGCGGATGAACTCGACACTTGCCCCATGTTAAAATTGGGGCTTATATGTACCAGATACAGTGCATTGCTCTCCAGTCTGTATATGGTAAATGTACTGCAGTATTCTATGGTATATACCGACAATGTATTGCTCATCATCTTGTATGTATTGTATGTTGTATGCATTTAATGCAAAATGGTACACCCTAGTTGGTATATTCTGGGACTAGTTGACAATCTATACCTTGATATGTTTGTATGGTGGTGGTTTTTTTTCATTCCGTTTCTCCTCCAGTGCCTGTCTCGTCTCTCTTTGGGTTTTCAGCTCCTCAAATCTTTCTGCAGCTTCCTGTAGTGCTGTAGAGACAGCCAGTGTGAAAAACCAGATGGACTGGTGTAGTTACAATATCAGTGACGTCTATAACCTTATCTCATCATCCTAAAACAACCTGTATGCATTGTTCCCAATATTTGGAACATGAGCAGAATTGAAAACCATCTTTAAAATTTTAAAAATATATTTTTTTAATACTGATGCTGAATATTAAGGCGGTTAATAACATCAAAATAAGGAAGATTCTGGTCTACTACAGAATTAAAAAAAAACTTTTTATACATATTAACATTTCCTTCATTCTGCAAATGAAAAGCACCCTCACTAGGATAAGCCCATGTTACAAGTAGAATAACTGTGAGAGCAATAACCTCTTCTAAGGCACTTTAATGCTGGTGTCACAACATGTTGATCCTCTCGTCTCCTATTTCATAGAAAAGGCAAACCTATCTTAGACATGTCAGCTCTTTCCCCAGAAGGAAAGCAGCATGCACCAAACAGTCAATGTGGCAAAAAATATACTTTCTCTACAACAATGCTAGCTATGCACAAAAATGACTGACAGAGTAAGGAGTGTTTGCGAAATGCAGTGGATGTTCCTCATTCAAAGAATAAAGACTCGATCTGTAGTATTCCCTGCCTGAATGCAGAGATGGAGGGTGGAAATGTTCATTTCATTTTTAATACCAGCATTGATGAGGAGTTTGCCAAACAGCAAGTCATCTTTAAGAGGGTCTAAATAATAGTAAAATTATTGCTCATGTGGCAGCTTTACAGTAATTTTGAACGCTTACATTTAAAATACTGAGTTTATCTCAAGAAAAATAAATGTAAAGTACAGACTGATCTTTGACTTTTCCAAAAGATTTATTGTTGTCAATTGATAACAATGGAGATTAGAATTCATTAGCCATTTTGTAAAGCCATATTTATTATAGGCAAGTTAAGTGTTTGAGTTCCATAAAAAAATAGAAACTCTGTATTTACTGATGTCCATGTTTTCTTAACACAGGTGAAATCTGTTTTAGCAACAGAGTGAAATAATTATTCACCCAAGAGGGGCGAGGTGAGAATGGCAGCAAAGACAAAAATAAACTATCTTGGGGATGAGTGGGAAGCTTCAAAACTACACTATCCCATGCTTATATCGTTAGGCTGTAAGCATTGATAAAGTGTTCCTACTACCCCTGGAATGAGTAACTGTTTCTGCTGATTTCCAAAACCCAAATCATTGATGATAACTTCTAATAAACCCTGAAGAGCACCTTCCCCATTGCTTGATGCTGATACTGGGTACCTGGATTAGGAAAGTTTTATAATCCTTAATACTAATTGAATTTGCCTTAGTTATACATTCCCAAATGTTCCTGCTTTTAACGGCATTACCTTTTTTAAAGATGGTGTTAAGGCTCTTGCACTTTTTGTCTTTACTCCCTTTGTCCCCTTCCATGTATGAGAACACCCGTGCCTGATAAGTCCAGAAGTAGTCATTGGAGCCAAAGAAACGGACAGGGAACTCGCCAATTTGATGTTTCATTTTTTGAATATTTGTAGGAACATTTTTGGGATGACAGACTTCAGCTGGCCACCACCTGACAAGAAAAAAAAAAAGCATAAAATGCATTGGAATTCTGAGAATATGATGACCAAAAGCTGTTCTGGCAGTATGCACTCAATCCCCTAAGAACGTGAATTTACAGCAGTTACCCCAAATGTGGAGTTTTAGTGTGCAAATGAGGTTAGATAGTTGGTGTATCTAAATGTCATAAAATATATATATATATAATATATCTTAGCATTCTCCTAATATTAATTGCCATAGCAAGATAATGACGAAAAGAGGCATACACTGCTAGTAACTTGTGGAGACTGGAGTGTCTATTGGCAGATATAATTCTGGTGTGAATTAAATTGTCTTTTTTAATGCACTTCATGTCTGCCGATGTGGTATTAGGAAAGAATCCCAAAGCACTGCTTCATTAGGTTAGGCTCAAGAGGGAGGATGTCTTTGGAACTGACTAAAACAGTGCCCCAAGAGAGTCCTGGCAGATAAATGGACAGAGGTGGTCAAGGAAGGTCCTACCAATTCTTCCATTTGACATGTGGCCTCTCAATGCTGCAAAAAGCATAATGACTTTACCAGGCCAAGCACATCTTCCAAGGATGCACTTTACTAAGCATGTTTACCACTTACAATTACCTCTACCTTGCTGTGTTAAAAAGTGCTTTAACAGCTTACCATCAAACCCCATGATTAACTTTATGTATCTGTGAACAAGTGATTAGCTAATGTTATTGCCATCAGGCCACTGGCAGTAGAGTGCCTAAGGTAAAAGTGGGCAATAGGTCAGGATGCAGTATGTAAAATACTCTGATGATTATCTTTGTAAAGCACAAACTCTGCAAGCACCATTAAGACCACTGGAGGTAGGAGCACATTGGCTTGCCTACTCTAACATGGGTGTACTGGCAGATGGATATGGCACACCCCCTGATCACCTTGGCAAGATCCCCGGTTCCTCGGCTTCTTCCTCCAAAAAATAGTTACAGGGAAATTCCCAATGGGAAACCTATTCTGACCTCTGTGCAATAGCGTGGGACGGGTAAATGGCAACCCCGCAATATTGGTACAAGGGTAGATGATAAAATAGTTATCAACAGCAAAGGAAATTACGAACATCGTCTGAGAAATGAGCTTTCTGTAAATTAAAAGGTACAAAGTACCTCCTGTGTTTTTTAAATTTCACTTCTGCTTTGATTTTGGTACTCAAAATTGGACGGCTGACTAAATGGACAAGAACATAATTGGATGAGAACATGAGTGGGTGCAATTGAGGCAGTAATAATGCTAAATGGAACGTCACCACACTATTTGAATGTACTCATCCATTTTAGTCTTTCGTGCTTCCCTAGCTGCAGATATTGATGGCAGAAAATGATGCAGTGCTCCATTTCCCATCCCAAGTATGTTGGGCAGTACAACATGAAAATCCAAGACTAGAGTTCTCAATTTGTTTTCACTAAAATAAAGGAGGCATAAGTTGATATTCTGAAAAGAATGGATAATGTAGGTACATTCAGGTTATTTAAATTGGACTGTGAACACAGAACTAAAGTCAATGTGCCTAAAATTAAAATGTTTCAAGCAAGACTTGAAATTTAATAAATTTTTCTCTTCCAAAGATGTGGGTATGTAGAATTGACTTCTAAATAATGCCACTACCAGTGTGTCATCAACATCTTTCTTTTTAAAAAAGTGACCACATGTCTGATTAGGACTAGGATTAAGGGTTACAAGGTTAAAGATTATAAGACAGAGATGATCAAAGTGTGTGCAACATCATGGTTCTTGAACTGAAGGCACTATGGAAATATCAAAAAAGAAAACTACTTTAGGATACACAATGTATTCTGGAGTTTCGCTTGATTTACTTTTGTGGGCCAGCGAAAAACCTTCATCACGAGATAAGTCTCAAAATAGATTGTATATGAATTTTAAAAAGTGGGCTTGATAACCTTTTCTAGTTCCTTGCTTTTTGTCTTTTCTTAAGTAGAACTGAATTGAACTAGATTGTACCCCTATTGAGGCATGTGCAATTCAAATTATTGCATACCCCATCACGGTTAGCATTTCAAAAATCTTACCTATATCGACCGAGTTTAACCCAGATGACATCCTTATAGTGTGGCTTTTTGCCAGCCTTACAGTCATTACAGTACCATTTTCCTTTCGGCATCTCAATGTTCAGGCACTCACGGTGAAAGGCAGCAGGACATGATTCACAGCATAGTAAGCTGCCACCTGACAATACAAATGGTTACATTTATGGTTTAGGTATCAAGGCAGGCCAAGAAGGAAAACAAATAGTGAAAGCAAAGTACAAATACTGATAAATGGGAGAACCTGTTCTTTGCAATAGAAACTTTAACTGAAAAAAAATCCATCCAGCCAGTTTTGAGTTTGATTCTAGCTATTTTGAATGCATATAAAGATGTAAAATAAATAAACATATAGCTGGATTTGGTTTCACACAAGACATCAAGGCTATATTCAACCTGTGGAGGCATTTCAGAGAAAAACCCCAACACTGATCTTTGGTGTAATAGGACTGAGTATGAGACCAGATGTGGGGAGTCCAAAACTAGGAATCACAAATACAAAATAATCACCAATAAATCCAATAGAGAATTCAGGAGGAATTTCTTTACCCAAAGAGTGCTTAGAATGTGGAATTCACTACCAAAAGGAGTAGTTCAGGCAAATAGCATAGATGCATTTAAGGAGAAGTTAGATAAACATGACAGAGAAAGGAATTGAAGGTTATGCTGATAGGGTTAGATGAAGATGGGTGGGAGGAGGTTCGTGTGGAGCATAAACCATTTGTGCTAAATGGCCTGTGCTTCAAATTTTATGTAAGGTTAAAAAAAAAACAGACCCTTCAACCTTGAAAGAAGGAAAATGACATAAGGAAACAATAAGATCTGCCAATGAATAACTCAATCAAAAATAATGTGCGTTTACATCCTTTCCAGTCCTGGGTGTTGACTGAGATGACATAAAGCAAGAAAACTTTGGGATTGGCTGAGTTTTAAAATAAATTAAACATGGCTGAGTACTAAAAAAAAAAACACTCACCAATGTACAACTAAAACATAGTCCATTTGATTGTTATTTTGCAGTCCAATGGAGAGCTGCCATCTGTTTATCAGTTATGGGTCTGACTTCATAGGAAGCCCTGCAAATTGCCTTTCAGCTGATAAGGGAGGTGCCTAAGCTGAGAACAATCAGTAACATTCAGCTCACGTGACTACTGATTTGAGATAGTAATGTATGGAAATTTACGTGAAGGAAGACAACTTGCATTTATATAGCGCCTTTCACGACCACCGGACATCTCAAAACGCTTTATAGCCAATGAAGTACTTTTGGAGTATAGTCACTGTTGTAATGTGGAAAGACACTCTGCAGATGTTAGTGTGGTGGGCTTTGCAGGGTCTAGACTGGACATGCCTTTGCCATGCCGAGTGCCTCGGTGGTCTTAGTATATTTCTTTGTAGCGGTTTTGTACAACTGAGTGGCTTGCTATTTCAGCAGGCAGTTAAGAGTCAATCACATTGCTGTGGGTCTGGAGTCACATGTAGGCCAGACCAGGTAAGAACGGCAGATTTCCTTCCCTAAAGGAAATCAGTGAACCAGATGGGGTTTTACAACAATCCGGTAGGTTCATCTTCACCATTACTGATACTAGCTTTTAATTCCAAACTTATTTAATTAAATTAATTTAAATTCCCCAGCTACCATGATTTGAACTCATGTCTCCAGATCATTAGTCCATGCCTCTGGATTACTAGTCCAGTAAGTAACATAACCACGATACTACCGCATCCTATTTGTACTGCTGCTTTGCTAAAGCGAAATAAATTCCATCCCGCTATCCTGCTGTTTCTCCATAGCACTGTTTCTCCCTTTGCTTCAAATATTTATCCAATTTTTCCTTAATATTCTGCCTCAATGCTTTCTATGGCAAAGTATTCTATTGTTCAGAAACCCTCTACATGAAGACATTTTTGCTAATATCTCTCGTAACAGGCTGGGTGACCATTAAGTCTTTTCCTATTTACCCTATCAAAACCTTTCATAATTAAAAATATCTCTATTAAATCTCCTCTTAACCTTATCTGCTCAAGTGAAAATAGTCCTAGTGTTCCAGTCTCTAACTATAGCTTCTCATTCCTGGCATTATCCAGGGGAATCTACGTTGTACAATCTCTATAGGCTAAATTTAATGGGGAAGGTGAGTGGGGGACAAGGGTTGCTCCCAGGAGGTTGGGAAACTTGGGAGAATAGAATTCCCACAGGCCCTGCTGAATTAATGCATGCGAAGCCTCTGTCTCCAACCTGCAGTCAGCCAGATGGAGAGGCTGGCTGGCTCTGGGCGGGTAGGCCTGTGATACTAGACCGCAGAGAGGTGGCCTGAGGGTTGGGAGGGTGGGAGAGTGGTCTTGAACATAGATTACAGGCTGGAGGAACAGCTGGAGGAGGGAGGATCATGAGGATCGAGGGCTGGAGGAGCAGGGGCGGAGGAGATCGGAGACTGAGGAGGGGGGTGAGAGATTGGTGACCTGGGGGGTGGGGTGAGGGAGATCGGAGGCCTCGTGGGGGGGGTTGTCTCCCCAATAGGTTAGGTCGGGATGCTGGATCCAGGAGCTAAATGTAAAGACACGTACCTCCTGGATCCAGCAATCCTCGCTTTGCTTTAGTTTGGGGGGTTTCATGAGGTGTGCGAAACCCATGCAGCTAAAGTTAAATTCAAAATGGAGGTAACAGCAGAGGGTTCCAGTCTCATTATAATATTTAAATAGATGACCTGCCTCCTGGGAGTGGGTTGTTTGCCCGCCCCTCCATTAAAATTGGAGGTGGGCGCGTTCAAGTTGGGATTCAGATTTTTAAGGATGTCTCGGAGTGGCTGCAGAGCATTCTGGAGAGGGAGGGTGAACAGCCAGTTGTCGTGGTACATGTAGGTACCAACGATATAGGTAAGAGGCAGGAAGAGGTCCTACAAGCTGAATTTAGGGAGCTAGGAGTTAAATTAAAAAGTAGGACCTCAAAGGTAGTAATCTCTGGATTGCTACCAGTGCCACGTGCTAATCAGAGCAGAGGGAGCAGGATAGTTAGAATAAATACGTGACTTGAGCAGTGGTGCAAGAGGGAGGGATTCAAATTCCTGGGACATTGGAACCAGTTCTGGGGGAAGTGGGATCTGTACAAAAGGGATGGTCTTGCACTTGGGCAGGACTGGAACTGATGTCCTAGGGGTAACATTTGCTAATGCAGTTCGGGAGTGTTTAAACTAATATGGCAGGGGGATGGGAACCTATGCTGCGACACAGGGTGAAGTAATATGGAGTCAGAAACAGATGGTAGAAAGATAAAGAGCAATAGTGGAAGGCCGAGTAAACAAAGGCAAAAAACAAAAAGGGCCACACTACATCATAATTCTAAAAGGACAAAGTGTGTTAAAAAAACAAACCTGAAGGCTTTGTGTCTTAATGCAAGGAGTATCCGTAATAAGGTGGATGAATTAACTGTGCAAATAGATGTTAACAGATATGATGTGATTAGGATTACAGAGACGTGGCTCCAGGATGATCAGGGCTGGGAACTCAACATCCAAGGGTATTCAACATTCAGGAAGGATAGAATAAAAGGAAAAGGAGGTGGGGTAGCATTGCTGGTTAAAGAGGAGATTAATGCAATAGTTAGGAAGGACTTTAGCTTGGATGATGTGGAATTTATATGGGTAGAGCTGCAGAACACCAAAGGGCAAAAAACGTTAGTGGGAGTTGTGTACAGACCTCCAAACAGTAGTAGTGATGTTGGGGAGGGCATCAAACAGGAAATTAGGGGTGCATGCAATAAAGGTGCAGCAGTTATAATGGGTGACTTTAATTAAGGTTTTTCTGTGCCTACAAAAGTGGCCACATACACTAGCCTACGATAGTTTGGAGTAACTTTTAGCTGGCCAAATTTGCTTCTATGGCCAAAAGACGCATAAGTGGCTGGTCACGCCCCCTTTTGGAGAAAAAAAATGAAATTTAAAAAAAACCTAACTAACTGACTTACACTGGATCAAGTTAAATGGGGAAATGTGCGATTTTTAAGTTACTCCAAAAAAAGCTACTTGCTCCAAAAAAAGTGGGGCAACTCCTGGGGAAATTTGAGCCCTATGTCCCTATTGATAAAACCCAAGTGCTGTTGGCATTTTATTACTACATTCATATTTTCAGGCAATTATGCATTCAATCCCCAGGTCTCTCCGTTCATCCACACCCTTCAGCGTCTTTCCATATACTCATTCCTTGTTTTTCCTCTCAAAATATAATATCTCACAAATTTCAGGTTAACAGCTGTCATCTATGTCTTTGTGAAGTCTTTTACAGCTCTCCTTGCTATTTGCCAAATGCTTTACTTTTGTGTCATCAGTAAATTTTGAAATTATGATGGCTACATCAAAGTCTAAATCATCTATATATTCTGTGAATAAAATTGGTCCAGCACAAACCCCTGGGTACACCATTTTCAACCCTTCTTCAATCCAAACAACACTCATTTATCCTAATTCTTTACTGTCCATCACCTAAGTTTCTATGTATACTGCTACATTTCCTCATGCCATTTACCTGAACTTTTCTTGTAAGCCTCATAAGATATTGTATTGAACATATCTGAATATCCACGTAAACTTTATCTACTACATTTCCTTTATCTATCTAGTCACTTCTTCAAAAGAGAACTATTACATTTGTCAAACATGATTTGCATTTAGAAAATCAGTACCGGCTATCCTTGATTAACTTGCACATTTCTAAATGTTCACTAATTTTATCTCGAATTATGGATTCCAAGAGTTTGCCAACAACTATAGACTACTTGGTCTATAGTTACTTTCGAAGAACATTGGGAACAGTAGTAGACCATTCAGCCCCTTGAGCTGAAGTAGATCATGTCTGATCTGCACCTTAACTCCATTTTCTCTTCCTTCTTGAACAAAGGTGTTGCACTGAGGACTCTCCGGTCCAATTACACAATTTACATATTTAAGCAGGATTGAAATATTAGGCCAAGAGCTTGTGTTATCTTCTGACTTCTTTCAACAGCCATCAGTGCTCAAGGGACTTATTCATCATGAGTTCTGCTAATTTTTTCAGAACTAATTTTTCTAGTTATCTCGAACAATTGTTTCAGACCTTCCTTTAGCATACTGACATTCTCAGTTCCATTATCATTTGTAAAAACTAATGCAAAATATTTCTTTATCATATATGAGGGAATGTTGTTTAGTTGTATGGAGTTCCTGTTCATTCAGCAAGGCCAAGATTATTCACGATACAATTCTGAGTGGTAAGACAAACACCGTGGAACTATTTAAGGGCCCAAATTTCCCCAGCTGCCTAGAGCAGCATAGTTAGGGGTGGCACGCCGACTTTGTGAGCCAAAATAAACGGCAAAAATGTACCTATTAACTTGGCCGCTCCTTTGTCGTGCGGATCCATCGGCGTAGCGCTGCAGAGCCTGGGGGGGGGGGGGGCGGGCGGAGCTTCAGCCGCATTTGCTCAGCATGGCCGGCATGGGGGCGGGGCTTGGGCCCAGCGTTTTGTGGAGTGCCGGCAGGGGGACGCATGTCCGTTTGAACGTGCGCGCATACGCAATGGGTGGTTCAGCTTGCGCGCAGGCGCAGTGCAACAGGAAGCTTGGCAATCGACCAATTAAAAGGAGAGCGTCCTCAGTATCATTGTTAATGGTGCATATATAAAGATAAGGTTTGAATATTGATTTTTGTGTGGCTGAGGGAGTGGAAAGGAGTGCTGGATAGGTGGAAGAAAGGTGAGAAGTGTGATTTTTGAACATTACCTGCGTGTGAGTCCAATAGATGAATGGCGTAAGAGCGTGCAAGACAAACAAAGAATTTCCTCCATGAGGAAGTGGAGAAACTAGTGACTGTAATTGAAGAGAAATGGCTGGAGCTGGATATCAGCAAGAGTGGTCTGTCAAAAGTTTCACCCAAGGAAATGAGAAAAAGATGGAACCTAGTTGCAGAAGAATACTCTGCTGGGGTCAATACTGCAAGATCTGGAAGCCAGTGCAAGAAGAAATGGCAGGACGTTGGTCAAGTAGTGAGTGTAAGTAATATCTACATCTTTAAATTGAATTGCAATGGAAAATGTGACCATCTGTATGTGTCCCATCCATCAGAAGTGCACCATGTCTGAAAATTAATATTTTCATCTTTGCAGAAGAAATTGGCCCGCAACAAAAGGGAGAACACTGGAACAGGAGGAGGTCTGCCAAATCTGCACCAACTGTCACCCCTGGAACAGAGGGTTGCTGCCTTGCTGAGTCGCAACGGCAGAAAAAGAATCAGCTCTGCACAAGCTGGACCCACATGCGAGGGTGAGGGTGAGTCATTAAAATGCATAGTCGCCCTTCAAATCAACCTGCTGACTGGCCTACTACGTGTCAGACTACTCATGCCACCCATCCAGCCTCTTCCTGTGCTGCTAACCATTTGACTGTTCTGTTGTATTTTGCAGAAGACGACACTCCTCAAGATCCTGAAGATCCACCAGAGGATCCAGATGTGTGCGCTCCAGACCAAGGAGGATGGGTGGAGGAGGGGTCCATGGAAGTGTGTGCACGGGAGAATGCTGACCGCGATATGGATCAGGCCATAGCACAGGGCATCTCACTGACAGAAACCTCCATGAGCTCCTCGGCAACATTCCATGGGTTCACACCTTCCGAGGTCGCGGGTCCCAGTGGCAGTGGTCAAATGCATCTTGGGACACCCAGTCCCCCCACCGTCCCAGCCTGCGTCTCACACTGGAGGGGTGCCACTAGGCAGACCCACGGCGAGGGGAAGAAGCCGACCAGTCTCTCCTGAGATGCAGCCCTCAGCAGAGGTTAATCAGGTTGTTTCATTGGGCGTGGAGACCAATGCCCTCAAGATCACTCGTGGCAGCCGTCAGTGGGGTACTGTCGGGTGAAATCTCTGCACTGAGACGGGAAGTGAGGGCGGTCATTTCAGAGGGTGTGCAATCTCATTGGATATATTCAAGGGGGAGTTAGATATAGTCCTTACGGCTAAGGGGATGAAGGGGTATGGAGAGAAAGCAGGAAAGGGGTACTGAGGGAATGATCAGCCATGACCTTATTGAATGGCGATGCAGGCTTGAAGGGCCGAATGGCCTACTCCTGCACCTATTTTCTATGTTTCAAACGATGGCAGATACCATGAGGGAGCTAGCTTCTGCAATAAGAGCACAAAGGCCAGATACTCAAATGCCACTCCCACTTCAATCCATGCACCAGTCAGACTCAAGTTGGGCCCCCGACACTCCCCACCACCATCATTGACCCTATGAAGAAGTGCACTTTCCCCGAGATGTGGGTGAGGGATGGGTGCAGCCTTTCTTTGCTGTCATTGAAGTGCACTGTAAAATTTCCAATAAAAGATATTTTGCATTAAAAATGAATCATGCTCCCTTAGGACCATGCAACATTTAGGGCCAACTGTAAAAAGTAAAAATCCTTCGCCCCTACAGTCATGCGTGCCTGCCGTCCCTAGCCCTGGCGGGAGGGTTAGCCGGTGCGTTCTGCAGTCAGCAAGGCAGGACTGCTCTATTTTCAGTAGCTGATTTATCTTTCATTTATTTTTGATGATGTTGTGCAGCTGTTGTGCTGAAGATGTTGTAATGTTGTGCTGATGTTGTGAAGGTCTTTAGTGCTTTAGAATTCTCTAACTCACCTCTTTCCCCCTGCCCAATCTCTGGCTACCTATGCTGATTTCTTAAATGTAGGTAAGGTTTTTCTGTGCCTACAAAAGTGGCCACATACACTGGCCTAAGTTAGTTTGGAGTAACTTTCAGCTGGCCAAATTTGCTTCTATGGCCAGAAGAGGCATAAGTGGCTTATCTCGCCCCCTTTTGGAGAGAACAAACAAAACTAGAAAAAAACCTAACTAACTGTTTTACATTGGAGCAAGTTAAATATGGAAATTTGCGATTTTTAAGTTACTCCAAAAAAAGCTACTTACTCCAAAAAAAACAGGGCAACTCTTGGGGAAATTTGAGCCCCAAGTATGCAATTAAAGGAGGATTTGTCTTCATATGAACTCAAGTAATATTCTTCAAAATTAATTTTTGTGTTAAAATGGAGTGTTTAAGTAAGTATACTTAAGCCTATTACAGCCCCACAATTTATAACGGGAATGTTTCATGCGACCATAATTTGCTCGCTATTCACGGTGGCTGATATAATGCAGTAATGTTAATAAAATAAAAAGATAAAGGACCACCAACAGAGATTAAAAACAAATTTTATATAAACTTACAGTACTGGTTGGGCAGGAAAGCGTTAGCGGCAATGACCTAATCTGGTGATCCAGGTATGAACAAACTGCTGAAGTTGCACCACCATGGTTTATAATACCACCACTCAATGGAGTTGTATCAATTTGTACATGAATATTGTAAGCAAATTCCAGGATCTTCAGAGAAGAAAACTTAATTGAGGCAGAAAAACGATATACAAAAGTACAAAACATTTACTTCCAGCTTTACCTTACCTTCTGAGCACACAAAGCACCAGCTGACATTGACATGTCCATGATGCCTGCAACCCCTTCTTGCAGTGAAATGGTTAGTACAGATGATACTATTTGAAGCCAGGACCACACATCCTGCTGCCAGACAATTATCACTGGCATGATAAGCTACAGGACACCGCACACAGCGCATCATTCGACCTAATCACACATAAAGACAGAAATACATATAAACAGAACCAACCAATGTTAGACTGTATTACACTTTAGCCTATTCAAACTTGATACTGTAGTATTGTGTCTATGATCACTTTCACGATAATTTCACTTGCCCCAACAAGTTACTGTAATACTATAGCTGTGTTAACAACAACATAGTGCTGTTAAAGTAGTAAAATGTACCAAGGCGCTTCACAGGAGCGTTAGCAGGCAAAATTTGACACAGTATAAAATCTTACATAACTCAGAAATAACCACTGATCAAAGAAAAGGCATTTGATGAAAAAGTTTAAACAAAGCAGATCACAGTGGAACTGATTACAACTCCCAGAGAAATAATCTGATCGACATTTTATCGATCATTTTATTCTGAACGTTATCTTTTGTAAAGATTATTCTTTGTGTACAGTACCTTTGGTTGCTCTTGGATTAGTAGGGTTGCAGGCATAACAAGACAGACAGGCATGGATTGAGCATCGGAATCCTTTATTCTGCAGTACAGTGGTAGGATACTTTTCAATGCACTCCATATGATAAAACTTCCCACACAATGGCATAAGACATCGCTTCACATCATTCTCATTTTCTCTACACACAAAGCAAGTATGAAGACCTGGTGAAAACACAGAGTAATGTTACTTTTTGAATTGTTTGGAGGAGCACAGTCGCATTTAGAGAATGTCACCAAAATGACAGGAAGCTTCACTTGTCAAGTTAACTTTGTCTGACAACAGGTCAAGAGAAACTTTTGCAGTGATTTCAAGTCACTGCTTGCTTCATCATTCTTGTGCTAGGCTTTCTTTTCTAGTTTAACTGTGTAAGGCCACCATATAAGCTGACAATAAATTGTACATCCAAAGTAAACACCAATGAGCTTCCCCTTCAAATGAAACCATTTTTTAAATAGATCAGTTCTAGTCTGGGGCATTCTAGTGCAAGAAAGTAAAACTGATTTGCGCAGAACAGACCACACTACTTCTAAGAAAAAATGCACTCTGGTATTTATATAGATATGATAGTGACCTATCATTCTAAAAACTCCCATTTTCACAGATCCTCCCTACTGTTCCCCAAAGCCAGAAAGGAATTTTTCCTATCTTGCAATATTCACCAGCACATTTTCTGAACTCAAAATGTTTCTTTTTTCCTTTTGGGTCACCTAACTCTGACTTCACCTTTGAAGTTTAGGATGTCATCAGAACCCATTTGTTACTGGCTTATTACTCACCCATTATATTCTATCCATTGGAATATTACTGTAGTGTTATCCAGGATAGATTTGGAATGCAATAGTTTTGCGAAACACGAAGTAGCTTACAGCAGACACTTACCATTATTATTTTAATAACTTTTACTTAAATAGCCCAAATCTCCATATGCAAACCTAACAGCTAACCGATTCTAAACTTCCTTTGCTCATCTTCTGAAATTTTAAAGGGTCTTTGTATTCATCTACTTCAACAACTGTAATCCTTCACTAAAATTAAAAAAAATTACTTGCCAAACCATTTTATACAACCAATACTTAATAAAAAATTGAATTTAAAGTGGTGCAGAATTATAGATCACATAATGGTGAGATGCAGGTTTGCACCTTTCAATGCCCATGTCTTTGACATGTACTTGAGGAAAGCATAAAGCAGAAGTTAAGTGCTTCCCTGCGGAGAAGGCAAGGCGATCAGATGATTTAACAAGGCCTGTTCTTGCACATTTCCGATATCCTTGGGAGCCTGCATATCCACTTACTGTGGAACTGTTGCACTGCAGGAGGGGTGGGAAGGTGGCTTAAAAGTGGGATAAACATTTTACTAACTGAATAGAGTGGAAGATATAAGTAATAATGGCCTGAAAATAGTGGCCTTTCTGCGTGCGTACGATATGCGCATGCACCCGAAGAGGCCTCCCAAATGGCAGTTCTTGGCGTGCAATGCGCATGCGCTGAGAACCGACTTTTGCGATCTCAAATCGCACGCATCTCTGGGAGAAGGACATTCGGGGCAGAGATTTGGGCTATCTGCCCAACTCTTGCCTAGTGAATGTCCTTCAAACTCTTACACCTGGAAAAAGCAAGTGTTTAGCCTACTTTTACCAACACAAGTGTTTTAAAAACATAGAAAAATTAAATGTTACTACTTATTTTTATATTGAAAACCCTGTCTATGAAGGTAAGTTTATTTTTAACACAATTAAAACATTTTTTTTTAATGTCAGAAAAATCATTTTTTTTCTAAAACATTTAATTTAATGCAATTTCTATTAATTAAAAAAAGTGAAGTGTCTTTTTTTAAATTTGTGTGTTTTTTTTTAATTTTAGGGGTATTCTCATTGATAGTAATGGGAGCTCGGAACTCTCATTGCTATGAATGAGAAAACTACACTGTGATTGGTGGTCCAGGCTCACGTGATCCTGGAAGACATGTTCCCGTACGCTGGACTGCTAAACTAGGCCTCGGAGCGGAATCCTATGTTTCTCCGGGGCTACCATTCGTAATTTTTTTTTTCTGGTCGGAGGCAATCACCTGCAGGAAGCCTCTGACCGCAATTTTCCTCCCATCATGTTTAATGGTCTGGATGCAGATGGCCAAAATTGCTAAATAACGACACTTGCAGCTCCCTCTATGGGTAATTTACTGAATTACAAAGACTTTACAGCACAGAAATAGGCCATTTGGCCCAACTGCTCTGCGCCAGTGTTTAAGCTCTACATGAGCCTCCACTAACCCTAGCAGCATAACTTTCTATTCCTTTCTACCTCATGTGTTTATCTAGCTTCCCCCTAAATGCATTGATGTTATTCATCTCAACTATTCCACGTGCAAGTGCCATTATAAGAACGTAAGAAATAAGAGTAGTAGGCCATAGGCCCCTTGAGCCAGCTCCGTCATTTAATAAGATCATGGCTGATCTGATCATGGACTCAGTTCCACTTTCCCGCCCGTTCCCCATAACCCCTTATCCCCTTATCGTTTAAGAAACTGTCTATTTCTGTCTTAAATTTATTCAATGTCCCAGCTTCTACAGCTCTCTGAGGCAGCGAATTCCACAGATTTACAACCCTCTGAGAAGAAATTTCTCCACATTTCTGTTTTAAATAGGCGGCCCCTTATTCTAAAATCATGTCCTCTAGTTCTAGTCTCCCCCATCAGTGGAAACATCCTCTCTGCATCCACCTTGTCAAGCCCCCTCAATCTTATATGTTTCGATAAGATCACCTTTCATTCTTCTGAATTCCAATGAGTAGAGGTCCAACCTACTCAACCTATCCTCATAAGTCAACCCCCTCATCTCCGGAATCAACCTAGTGAACCTTCTCTCAACTGCCTCCAAAGCAAGTACAGGCAACTCTCGATTATCCGCACATGGATGAAACGGGAAACCATTGTAACGGCATTAAAAGTTCCATGTGTGCGCACTGCTGCAGCCGCTGACCTCGGAGTCCTTTCTGCCCGGGAAGGCATCGGGCCGCTGACATCGGAGTCCTTTCTGTCTGGGAAGGCATCGGGCCGCTAACATCAGAGTCCTTTCTGCCCGGGAAGACATCGGGCCGGTGCGTTCGGAGTCCTTTCAGCCCGGGAAGGCAGTGCACTCCGGAACGAGACAATCTCCTCCGAGGCCACCTGCATGCATGTTGGTAATGTCCATACTTAACTGCCTTGTTAATGTTTGCAGCTGATTGCACAATGGTTACTTTATAATGCCAACTCACTCTAACGGAGAAATCGTTTACCCGGCATAGCCCAATCCCCAAGGAACCCGGATAATCAAGAATTGCCTGTATATCTTTTCGTAAATATGGAAACCAAAACTGCACGCAGTATTCCAGGTGTGGCCTTACCAATATTTTATATAGCTGTAGCAAGACTTGCCTGCTTTTATACTCCATCCCCTTTGCAATAAAGGCCAAGATTGCATTGGCCTTCCTGATCATTTGCTGTACCTGCATACTATCCTTTTGTGTTTCATGCATAAGTATCCCCAGGTCCCGCTGTACTGCGGCACTTTGCAATCTTTCTCCATTTAAATAATAACTTGCTCTTTGATTTTTTCTGCCAAAGTGCATGACCTCACATTATACACCATCTGCCAAATTTTTGCCCACTCACTTAGCCTGTTTATGTCAAAATTCTAACCACTCTCTCGGTAAAGAAGCTTCTCCTGAATTATTTATTGGATTTATTAGTGACTATCTTATATTTATGGCCCCTAGTTTTGGACTCCCTCCACAAGTGGAAACAATTTCTCCATGTCTACCCTATCAACTCCTTCATAATTTTAAAGACATCTATTAGGTCACCACTCGGCCATCTCTTTTCTAGAGAAATGAGCCCCAGCCTTAAAGACAAGAAGGGAGAATTTGGGATGTAATTTATAGTTTAATATCAATGTACTTTAAAATTATACATAACTAGGATAACCATGTATCAATTGTTTAAACTATTATTGCACAATAGGTTACGACATGAATACTCATCTTACCTGTGGTACATTCAATGCACATAAATTTTCCTTCGGGCATTTTGGTTAAACCGAGGCACTTTAAATGGAAGGCGCCACAGCATTGTCCTTCACAAAGCAGCAGCTCCCCAGGTTTCTCACACAGCTTTGGATTCGAGGGAAGAGGACAATTTGTTAAATATATCATTCTGTAAAGATACTGGATTAAAACTTGCAATAAATTCCAATATATAACTTAATTGAAAAAGTCAGCAATTCCCACCCTATGGGTAGTGTATTAAATGGAACAGAGTTCAGCAATCACAATGTTAGTGTCACTTAAATATAACTTTTAATTGTTGCAAGTTTTCCACCATTACTATTTTAGGTGCAGGAGACTGAAGTCAAAACTGCTCAATTATTTAAAATTTCAATATGCCAGATAGGAACAAGAGGCATCTGAACCTCAGTCTGTACACACTGCACAAAGCACCACACCCCCACCAAGCATTTGCACCTACCTCCTACTCAAACTCATGGACTCTGACTCGCACACATTCGTTTCTCTTGCAGGCCAAGATGGCCCACAATAGGAGGGTGCAGCAGAAAACAGGCGGAAGAGATGCACAGCTCCAGCAGCTTTCAGACCTTGAGGAGCGAGTGCTGCGACTCGTTGAGCAGCAGGTGGTAGGCTGCAGGTGGTGGGTGCCGTGGCTGTCAACGACCCCGTTGGAGCCTACAACGGTATCTTCATCCCCTCTTGTTCTCTCATCCCACTTCCCCTTACACCATATTCCTCTCTCAATTTGCAGCTCCTGATAATGTCTGCATTCCTTGCTCCATTCCTGCGCCCACCTTAATGAGAGTCTTGTGCCTTTATGCTTTCAGATAAACAGCAACCAGATGAGCAGCTTGTCCCTGAGCATCCCACTGAGGGTGAAGAGGAGGAGGAGGAGGAGCAAAGCACCGCATCATTGCATCTCTCACCCGCAGGCACCACCTCAGATACTGGCAATCTTTATAGGCAACTTTAGGAGAGAGATCTGCACTGGGTGTTGCACCGGGGACGAGCAGGCTGCAGATGAGGACCTCGATGGGGAGGCGTTCACAAGAAGGGTCATGGGCATGCACTCCGAGATGATAGGTGCAATGGGAAGGGTGCCCAAGAGCCACTCGGCAATGGTCAGGAGCGTGGAGGAGTCCGCCTCCAACAGTGCCGAGCTCTGTGTACACAAGAGAGCCCTTCAGAGGATGGTGGTCTCCTAGAGAGACCGTGCGGATTCAGACCTCATGACATATGTCATGGCGATGTGGCAGCTTTCATTGCAGCACAGGTGTGGAAGTGGTGCAACGTCTTAGTGCTGTCATGCAGTCAATGGTTGGTGACATTGAATCTCAGACTGCTCTCATGCAGTCTCAGCTGGATGCCACGCATACTCTGACTGCTGCCATCGTCGCTAGGTGTACCAGTCGACTTGGGGGATTTCACGGTCTCGCAGCAGGCCAATAAATCTGTGCCCCAGCAGATTGGTAGGGATGCTGAGGTGGTACCCCGGGGGAGTTGCAGTGCGCCAGTGGAATAGGTACAGGTTGAATCTCCCTTATCCGGAATCCTCGGGACCTGGTCTGTTCCGAATTAGGGTTATTTCCGGATAAGGGAAGGTCATTTCAGTGTGTGCGCGCGCCGATTAGCTGAAACGACTGTCAGTCAGACAGTCAGTTAGTGTGGTGTCGGCGGGCCATCGGGCCCCGAGGTGTCAGCAGGCTGTCGGGCCCCTAAGGTATCGGCTCCGAAGTTTATTTTACATTGATATTTTGAGAGGTTTTGGGGTAAATTTATTGTGTGTCTGAAGGTGTAAATGGGCAAGTTTTTTTTTCATTGATTTATTTTTGAGGATTTTGAGCGGTGTGCGCCACCCAGCGGCCTGGAATGGTTCCGAACAAGGGGTGGTTCCGGATAAGGGGGGGTTCAACCGGTACCTGCTGTTCTTTCACAGGATGACAGCATTCCTGATCCCAGCACTGCCAACTCCACAATTGCACTTGTCGCTGTCTATCATCCAGTCAGCTCAGGCTGCCGCCGTCCATACTGCAGTGACATAGTGTACAGCGGATCTTCCAAAGTCGAGGAGGACTTTTCAGTGTCGACTGGGCTGAGTGTGCCGTTGTTGTGTCCGCAGCTGGTGCCGAGATCAATGCCGGGTTGTCCATCCAGTTTTATTCTTATTGTTTTTTGTCATGATTTTTTTATAACTGAGTGGCTTGCTGGGCCATTTCAGAGGGCAGATAAGAGTCAACCACATTGCTGTGGGTTGGGAGTCATATGCAGGCCAAGTAAAGAGGGTAGATTTCCTTCCCTGAAGGACATTAATAAACCAGATGGGTTTTTAACGACAATCCGATAGTTTCATAGTCACCATTACTGACACAAGCTTTTTATTCCAGATTTTTATTGAACTAACCAAATTTAAATTCCACAGCTGCCATGGTGAAATTTGAACTTGCGGGGCGAAAATTCAGGCACGCCAGAAAGCTGGTGCACCCACGTTTTTTTTTTTAACCACGGTTGCGATGAGGCAGCCTTCCGAACGATTTTCTCAACTTTGATCTTTTTTTTGCGTTGGACCGGAAGTCGGTCATAGTGGGGACGGAAGTCCGGCGTTAAGTCCTGGTGAGGGGCAGAAGTTGGGGCGGGAACAATGGAATGTTGGCGGTAATTGGCTGGCCGATCGGGAAGTCGGCCGGCAAAAATAAAAACATGGCGGCCGCAGCAGTGAAGGGCCGCCCGCACACAGACACAAAAAGGTGCACAGACAGAAAAAGTTGTCGGGGCACCATGCAGCAGCTCGTAGATTTTTAAAACTAAATTTGGGGCAGATTTCAATGGAGGTGCGTGTTTCGATGACCCGCTTGCGACAGTCGGCAGCAGCGGGGCGGAAGTAGGGACAGGCTGAAAAATCCCCGAGCTGAATTTGGGTCGGGGCAGCCAATGGACCGCAACGCGGCGCCACTCGATTCCATCGCATGGCTGCCGCAAAATGGCAGTAAAGAGCTTTATACAGACCCTAAATTTCGGCCCCCACATCTCTGGATCATTAGTCCAGGCCTCTGGATTACTAGTCCAGTATCATAACCACTATGCTACTGTTCCGGGTATTTGTTTTTGTCCTGACCCACTGACTATTATGCCTGCTTTTTAGGTTTAACTACAGTTGCTTTGACACCACCTGTCCAATTACTTAATTAGTAAATGCACCATGTATTGTGGCACTGAGGCATATGGACCAGGAAAGTCACAGGTTATTATGAATCCAGCAATCTCTGCTAGATTAGGAGAAGAGGTACTACAACTGTCCTCAGTGTTCCACATTGAGGGAGAGAGACGAGAAAAAAAAGATCCGGTCAGGTTTCCTGATCCTAATCTCTTTACAACCACTTTTGCTGGAAATGCAATCTCAAATTTTTATCCACGGAGACCTACCAACAGCACATATAGGACATTTTAGGAGTCACTTTGTTGGGTTTTGGACAACTGACATTTATTTTCTACACATTGAAAGTATAACATATTGCAAGATAGCTTGTAAGGGAGTAAAAAGTACACTTGAGCAAGAAGCATAACGGAATTAGGAGATTCTGAGGAATCGGGAGTTCCTCTGTCTTACGGTATGGATTGTAATATTGACCAATTATGTAAACCACACTATACACTCGCTTACATTGGGTTAAGAAGAGGGAGGCAGCAATGCCTGATGGTTAATGAACTATCATAAGTAGCCAACACTGCATTGACCTTTAGCACAGCCTGATAAAAGATGAAAACATACACTCAGTACTGAATAACAGGGCAGTGGAGAGCCGAGAAAGATAGTATGCCCTGGGAAGCGAGGTCAATCAACACGTCATGAGAAACTGAGGCAAAGTTGAACACATTCCAGAAGGGTGACATGTGATGAGAGATGGATAGGTGGGAAAGAATCACTCAGAGCTAGTCTGATAAGATTCAACAAGTCAATATAACTTCGCTAATAGCAGTAGGCCAATCGATGGTTTTGTAGGAGAGTCGCACACCGCAGGAAATGTATAACTGACATTACAAACTGTTGTTCTGGGACGTGTTCATCGGAACATTTCCCCTGCATGCTTGAA
This sequence comes from Pristiophorus japonicus, assembly GCF_044704955.1. Classification (NCBI taxonomy): domain Eukaryota; kingdom Metazoa; phylum Chordata; class Chondrichthyes; family Pristiophoridae; genus Pristiophorus; species Pristiophorus japonicus. The sequence continues at coordinate 76,393,827 of NC_091980.1, read as the reverse complement.
TAAACCGGTTAACCGATGTTTTGTCTGAGTGATTCCGTGGTTGCTATGTCAAAGGGCAGGTGTTGATTCCTTATATCAGGGAGTCCACCTTGAGGAAGAGAAGTCTTCTTTTTACCCCAACAATTGGCGCTGCGAGCAGGGTACAAACCCTCCGACCCGGATGATGTGGCAGCTAGCAATGGCAGTGAGTATGTTTTTTGTACCACCTGCAGAGCTGTAGCATTGATGGGGAAGGAGATAATCTGTATAAAGAACTAAGAGGGAGTAATCTGTATAACTAAGTTATAGCAAACCACGCGCGGCGCAAAGAAGAAGGAATACAACCTAAAGGGGGGTTGGGACCCCAGGATGTTTAGGAGAAATTGGCCAGTGGGATGAAATGAAAACCAATGGGGGGGGTCTCTGAGATATGGACCAAAAGGATCCAGGATATAAATGCGAGCAGGAAAGACGAGAAATAAAACCGATACTTAAGTTGCGGAGGAACCAGATTAGGGAGGCAAGCAGTATTGTTAGTCCGGCCGGACATTAGAAGGGTCCAAGGGCTTGGAAACAGTACACGGAATCTGGTCGAGGGGGAAACGTACCCAGACGAGAAATGGCATGCAAGGATAAGTTGCTGAAAAAAGTAGGATAAGCTGTATTGAATGAAAAGTTGGTGTGAGTGTCTGCCTTTAAGTGAAAGTGTTCCTGTGGAAGTTTTCTTGACTGTGGAATAAGTTGCTGAAAAAGCATAGGATGAGCTGCATTGGATGCTCAAAGGACAGGTTGTTTATCAAAAGATAAAACTGCAACCTTGGAAGCTACCGTTGCTAAAAGAAAAACAAATTGGACGTTCAATTGGATAAAAACAAATTGCGATTGTCTTATGTAGTTTAAATTAACAATTTCTGGGAGTCACAAACCCTCTATGTAAAATGTTTGTTAGATACAAAAACTAATTTGAAGAAAGGAGGAAAAATGGAAAATGACATAACTTACTGGATTTGATATTGGCTATGAAGAAGATAGGTTTAATTGGAGGATAATTAGCCAATGAAAGCCTGACTTTCATTGTGGCCACAGTGAAATTCCGGTTTTGTTTCAAAGTGTGACTATTGGAAGAGAGATAAAAGACACTCTATGTTGATAATGATTTTAAATCACGGGAAAGTTTTACTGCAGCAAAGGAGATTTAAATTTCGGGTTTGAAAACCTTTTTAAAATGGATGCCGTATTCTGACATCGGGAAAGGTTTTTTAAAAAAAGAATTACGCGAAGTCACATAATGACGTCAGGCCTTCTTACAAATCTGCAAAGGGGTCAACCTTGTCCACTGACAGCTGTTTTATTTAGCTCACCAAACTTTAGCCTCGGTGCATGGAATTTAAAAAATACTGGGCATTATTAATTTGGGTTTCTTAATTGGAAGTGAATATTTTCCCACGTGCCAGAAGTAAAATAAAATTGTCACGGTTATGAAGATTTAAAAAAAATGTGTAATCTTTAATATGGAATACATAATAACACAAGGGAAGAGACAGATGCCCGAGGACAGAAAGGAAGCAATCCTATCAATGCCTAGGCCAGGGACCGTGAAAGGGGTCAGGCAGGTACTAGGGCTAGTCAACTAATGCAGAAATTTTATTCCCGAATATGCCAAGATGGCCGAACCTATACAGAACCTAGTCAAAGGGGGGAAAACCCTGCCAAGAGCCAGTAAACTGGGGCTCTGATCAGGAAATTGCAGTTGTAACGTTAAAACAAGCTCTCACAAGTGCTCCAGCCCTGGGATTATCCGACCAGATTATTTACCACAGTAAAGATCATAAAGATCATTGGTGACTCAATTACATGGGGACATGCATAGGCCAGTGGCATAGTAATGTCGGGGCACGTTATCCTACATACCCAGCATACCTTAGCAGAATTGCTTAACACAGGAAGGCTAAAAACGGTATCCAATGTACGAAGGGCTAGGTGGGAAGCAATGCTCTTACCCCCCCAACAGGACGGTAACAATAAAAGACAACTGTAACAACCCTGCAGGGTGGATCATTACGCAGGGAGAGGAGCATCCGTGTATCCCAACAGGAGAAGACAAGGAAACCCCGCTTGAGGAGGCAGACATGGATCTATACGTAGATGGGTCCCGCCGCTATATCAACGGGACACCATGGATGGGATGGGCTTTGGTAGATAGCAGTGGACAGGTTAGAAGGGAAAGGCTAAGGGAAAAAGAGTAAACATCTAAACAGACAGTCGGTATGCTTTTGGAATAGTGCATGATTATAACCTGGAGTAGACAGGGATACATGACTTCAGGAGGAAGGACAATAAAACACGAGGCTTGTTAAGAAATTAGTGGAAGCCTCCCTCCTACCCCAAGAGTGTGCGATGAGCAGACGAGGCAGCCAAGGGGGTGTCGGAGCATGTACATCGGGCTGGAGGAAAGAAACATATTTAAGGTACAGGGAGAAGCCACTCCACAGGAAAAGGAGGGGTGGAAACAGAGAGGAGCCCAATAAGGGACCGACGGGGTATGGAGGAAAGCAGGGAATTTATACCATGGGTATGTTCATACAAATAGAACCAACATGATAAAGCTTGATGTCCAGATGCTGGTGGTGGAAGGGAATGGGTAGAGATATAGAGACCCACTGTAAAAGATGCCTGACATGTGCACAATACAACCCAGGGGGGAAAGTAAAGGGACATCAGCCTGGCAGGAAGGACCCTGGGAAAACTTAGATAGATTTTACTGGACCATTACCCAGCAACAAGGGGAAGACATACTGCCTGGTTATAATACCCCAATGGGGAATGCCATTACAGCTGGACTCAGATCAGGGTACACACTTCACAGGGAAGGTGATGAAACAGGCCTGCACGTTACTAGGGATCAGGCAAAGATTCCATATCCCATACCATCCGGAATCTTCCGGATTGGTGGAACGAATGAATAGGACCATAAAAGTGGCCCTAGCCAAGGCAATCGAAGAGACTAGAAAGGGATGGGCAGACATGTTACCCTGAGTACTGATGAAGATCAGGCAACCCCTAGTCGGACGACAGGACTGACAACCTTTGAACTATGAGACTGCCAGAAGTCTTGGTTACAGGAAGCGAGGACGTAGGATCATATAAAGACAGGATACGGAGGTTTGTGATGGAACTTTGTAAGCAGTTACATGACTTAAAAGCACAGGCTAGAAATCAACAAGTAATCAAGGAATTAAGAGAATGACATTAAAGAACAGAAAGTCCAACTACCCCAAATAGGCCGTCAGGTAATGATGAGGATTACCCCAGAGAGATCCGGGCTCGCACCAAAGTGGACCGGACCCCATCAGATACTGGTAAGGGACACGTGCGCCTGCGTAGTTATAAAGGGTATCGGCAAGTGGAAACACTGGACCCAGTTGGAAAACATAGTCACTGACTAACCGGTGACGACCGGGAAATATTGCTTTTTTGCAGGATTTTGGTGCTCATGGGAACAACGTGGGGTAATGCAGCCTCACATCAAGGACAACAGGCTGAGGGACAGCAAGGTCTGTATTACAGGGACTCGGGCGACATTAGTTGTGATAAAGAATCAAAAACGCTGACGGTGATGGGACGGAGCAATAGTGGACTTAAATTGCAGCATTGGAATAACGGGCATAAAACAACGTAACGAGGAAACAAAACAACATTGGGGATGGGCCAATAATACGGGACCAATAATTAGTGTGATTAAGACCGCGATGTGTTTTATAACTAGGAGGGGGGGACAGAGATACTGCACCCGGGGGAAGGGATGCAGATTTCACTCAACATCTATGAATGGTGTTGGAGGGTCATTTCCCGAGATAGATCCACCACCATGGCCCCGCCCACTACTTTAGCAACAGCGAGCACTACCAGGGTCCCGACCACTACCAACGTGTCCAACTATGAATGTTGGGGCAAAAGGAGGATTAGTAATAAGGCAGACCAAAGATAAGATACACTTCAGAGTACGTCAGCAAATAATTACTGTATTCCTAAACTTAACAGATTTAACCATCCCCCTCAAATACCATAAGCCTGTATAAAAACCTGACCCTGTGAGTACTTCAAGGCCCCGAATCAAAAACCATGAAGTTTAATGTGGAAAGAGGGTCAGGTTAAAAAGTGGGATCGAGGAAAAAGAGAGATACTGGAAATGGTAGGCGCGGGATACGCGGCGGGAGTTGCGACGGTAAACACTATAGAGATCTGCACACGATAGATGATCGAGTCGACGCTATAACACGAACCTTACAGGGATTGTTGGAGAGGAATGAGGATAATGAGAAGGTACAGGCACAACTGAGGAATGGCGCGGAAAGGGAATTATTACAAGTGGCCCACACATTGTAAGACCACGCCAGAACTATAAATTCGATAAATAGAGCGGAAAGAAACTTGAGTAGAATCATACAGACAGAAATAGCATGCGCAGGATACGGAGCATGGTTACTCAATGGTATACAACATAACCTAGAGCAACTTCAAAATGGAAAGGTGCCGGATTGGACAACACTTGATGTATTTACCAACTGGATCTCGGACAAAAACATGACTCATACCTGTGAGGTGTGGAGAAACAAGTCATGCTCGGGTCCCAAAGGTCAGATGTGTAACCAGATATTTAAATATAATAGGTTTTGTACTATCTATGCCACAGTATGAAGTGACAAAGGGAGATCCTCTATACCAAACAAACAACGTAGGGGAACTAAGAAATCAAACTCGTGTGCGTTACCATGACCTATCCAGATACGTAATTAAAGAGAACAACAGTACTAAGAGTCTCAGCATAGATAATTGTTATAAAAATAACCAAGTTGTTTTATGTCGAGATCTACTACGAATGATCAAAGATGATTGTGGAGATGACCAAGTGGACGGGTGCACCTTGAGTATCACCCCCTAGTACGGGACTACGAAACTACTGCTGTTCCACGAGGAAATGGGGAATAGTGTGTGAGCACCACGGCAACTGAGATGACGATCACAAAGAAGGGAGTAGATAACTCGTGCGCCGTCAATGGATACGGACTTCTGCTTTACCCCGCACATTTAAAGGGTTACATTATAAACCCGGAACTAAAGGAAGAAACCATCAATGGGACAAAGATAGACACTATCCAGTAGGGTATGAGAAGGCCATCGGGCCGCAAGGAAAACCGATACCCGAACTGAATGAGGAACAAACTCGACTGGAGCAGTGAATTGAACACAATGAAAGATACTTCAGGAAGAAGCATAAGGGAATTAGGAGATTCTGAGGAATCGGGAGTACCTCTGTCTTACGGTATGGATTGTAATATTGACCGATTATGTAAAACTCGCTTATGTATGCAAAGCACGCTATTACACTCGCTTACACTGGGTTAAGAAGAGGGAGGCAGCAATGCCTGATGGTTAATGAACCATCATAAGTAGCCAACACTGCATTGACCCTTAGCACAGCCTGATAGAAGATGAAAACATACACTCACAACTAATTAATAAGGGCGGTGGAGAGTCAACAGCCTAGAAAGATAGCATACCCTGGGAAGCAAGGTCAATCAACACGTCATGAGAAACTGAGGCAAAGTTGAACACATTCCAGAAGGCTAACATGTGATGAGAGATGGACAGTAGGGGAAGAACCATTCAGAGCCAGTCTGATAAGAGTCAACAAATCAATATAACTTCGCTGATAGCAGTAGGCCAATAGATGGTTTTGTAGGAGGGTCGCACACCGCAGGAAATGTGTAACTGTCATTACAAACTGTTGTTCTGGGAAGTGTACATCAGAACATTTCTCCTGCATGCTTGAATAAACTGGTTAACCGAGATTTTGTCTGAGTGATTCCGTGGTCGCTATGTCAAAGGGCAGGTGTCGATTCCTTATATCAGGGAGTCCACCTTGAGGAAGAGAAGCCTTCTTTTTACCCCAACATAGCTTAAAAGTGAATTAATTTTACTCTGTTTTACACTGCAGTGGTGGACACATTAAATGTATTTTGCTCCTGCATTTGGCTCTTGCAAGGTTAATTTTATCTTGGTTGCGCCTTATAACTTAGTACTCCCCTAGTTTACAGAATGGATAGTTGCATAGCCAACTGGTGAGCTGCAGGGATACAGAAGGCCTGTATCTTCAACTAACATCTGATGGACCTGCCAGAGTGCCTAGGGTTCCTGTTGTTGTATTCACTATGCTCTTAGTGGCAGCTTCTACTTAGTTTTGCAAGGATACATGATGGCAGAGAATTGTTGCAAGTATTAACTGGCTGGGTCTGAGCTGTATCAATGCATGTCAGTAGTAGAGGGCACCTACTCACGATGCCAACTGATTTTTGCCAGTGTAGATTAGTGGGCGTTTATAAAATTTAATTCAGCTTTTTTCATTTGCTGTTTAATCATTTTTAGCCAAAAATAATACAGCTGTATAAACAAACTTTCATCACTTGTTAGCTGCTCAAGTAGCATTAAAGGATTTTTACTGTAAGTTCATCATGATTTTCAGTACCGTAACAAAATCGCATTCTTAGAAATCACACTTTTCAAAGGGGAACATTACTGCGATTTTGTTAGCTATTTCATTAGTTTAAAAAATAAGTTATTTCCTTGTGTGAAGAGGACTATCAGGCCTATTTCCTCCATTAAAAGTGGTCAGTGAACATAATAACTTCTCCAAAAGGAGCTGATTTTTCATATCTCCGATATCAGCAACAAATCGAGAATACAGTAAAGAATGACTTCCATTTATATAGCACCATTCATGATCTCAGGACGTGCCAAAGCACCTTACAACCAAAATACTTTTGAAGTGAAGTCACTGTGTAATGTAGGAAACAGGCAGCCAATTTCTGCACAGCAAACTCCCACAAACAGCAATGTGATAATGATCAGATAATCTGTTTTGTGATTGAAGGGTAAATATTGGCAGGACACCAGGGATAACTCCCCTGTTCTTCTCTTACGTCCACCTGAGACAGCAGACAGCCTTGGTTTAATGTCTCATTCGAAACAAGGCACCTCCAACGGTGAGGACTCCCTCAGAACTGCACTGCAGTGTCAGCCTCGATTTTTGTGTTTAAATCTCTGGAGTGGGTCTTAAACCCACATGGAAGAAGAATGGGGGCAGAAGCAAAAGATAGAAAGAAGAAAAGTAAAAGTGGAGAGCAAAGAAACCCAAGGCAAAAAGCAAAAAGGGCCACATTACAGCAAAATTTTAAAGGGGCAAAGCGTGCTAAACAGACAAGCCTGAAGGCTCTGTGCCTCAATGCAAGGAGTATTCGGAATAAGGTGGACGAATTAACTGCGCAGAAAGCAGTTAACGGGTATGATGTCATTGGCATCACGGAGACATGGCTCCAGAGTGACCAAGGCTGGGAACTCAACATCCAAGGATATTCAATATTCAGGAAGGAGAGACAGAAAGGAAAAGGAGGTGGGGTAGCATTGCTGGTTAAAGAGGAAATTAATGCAATAGTAAGGAAGGACATTAGCTTAGATGATGTGGAATCGGTATGGGTGGAGCTACGGAATACCAAAGGGCAAAAAACACTAGTGGGAGTTGTGTACAGGCCACCAAACAGTAGTAGTTAGGTTGGGGACAGCATCAAACAAGAAATTAGGAAAGCGTGCAATAAAGGTACAGCAGTTATCATGGGCGACTTTAATCTACATATTGATTGGGCTAACCAAACTGGTAGCAATGCGGTGGAGGAGGATTTCCTGGAGTTTATTCGGGATGGTTTTCTAGACCAATATGTCGAGGAACCAACTAGAGAGCTGGCCATCCTAGATTGGGTGATGAGTAATGAGAAAGGGCTAATTAACAATTTTGTTGTGCGAGGCTTCTTGGGGAAGAGTGACCATAATATGGTAGAATTCTTTTATTAAGATGGAGAGCGACACAGTTAATTCAGAGACTAGGGTCCTGAACTTAAAGAAGGGTAACTTTGATGGTATGAGATGAGAATTGGCTAGAATAGACTGGCGAGTGATACTTAAAGGGTTGATGGTGGATAGGCAATGGCAAACATTTAAAGATCACACTGATGAACTTCAGCAATTGTACATCCCTGTCTGGAGTAAAATAAAACTGAGAAGGTGGCTCAATCGTGGCTAACAAGGGAAATTAAGAATAGTGTTAAGTCCAAGGAAGAGGCATATAAATTGGACAAAAAAAGCAGCAAACCTGAGGACTGGAAGAATGTTATAATTCAGCAGAGGAGAACAAAGGGTTTAATTAGGAGGGGAAAAATAGAGTACGAGAGGAAGCTTGCTGGGAACATAAAAACTGACTGCAAAAGCTTCTCGAGATATGTGAAGAGAAAAAGATTGGTGAAAACAAACGTAGGTCCCTTGCAGTCAGATTCAGGTGAATTTATAATGGGGAACAAAGAAATGGCAGACCAGTTAAACAAATACTTTGGTTCTGTCTTCACGAAGGAAGACACAAATAACCTTCCGGAAATACTAGGGGACTGAGGGTCTAGTGTGAAGGAGGAACGGAAGGAAATCCTTATTAGACGGGAAATCGTGTTAGGGAAATTGATGGGATTGAAGGCCGATAAATCCCTGGGGCCTGATGGTCTGCATCCCAGAGTACTTAAGGAAGTAGCCCTAGAAATAGTGGATGCATTGGTGATCATTTTCCAACAGTCTATCGACTCTGGATCAGTTCCTATGAACTGAAGGGTAGCTAATGTAACACCATTTTTTAAGAAAGGAGGGAGAGAGAAAACCGGTAATTATAGACTGGTTAGCCTGATATCGGTAGTGGGGAAAATGTTGGAATTAATTATTAAAGATGAAGACTGGTTAGCCTGACATCGGTAGTGGGGAAAATGTTGGAATAAATTATTAAAGATGAAATAGCAGCACATTTGGAAAGCAGTGACGGGATCGGTCCAAGTCAGCATGGATTTATGAAAGGGAAGTCATGCTTGACAAATCTTCTAGAATTTTTTGAGGATGTAACTGGTAGAGTGGACAAGGGAGAACCAGTGGATGTGGGGTATTTGGACTTTCAAAAGGCTTTTGACAAGGTCCCACACAAGAGAATGGTGTGCAAAATTAAAGCACATGGCATTGGGGGGTAGTGTACTGACGTGGATAGAGAACTGGTTGGCAGACAGGAAGCAGAGAGTCGGGATAAACGGGTCCTTTTCAGAATGACAGGCAGTGACTTGTGGGGTGCCGCAGGGCTCAGTGCTGGGACCCCAGTTATTTACAATATACATTCATGATTTGGATGAGGGAATTGAGTGTAATATCTCCAAGTTTGCAGATGATACTAAACTGGGTGGCGGTGTGAGCTGCGAGGAGGACGCTAAAAGGCTGCAGGGTGACTTGGACAGGTTAGGTGAGTGGGCAAATGCGTGGCAGATGCAGTATAATGTGGATAAATGTAAGGTTATACACTTTGGGGGCAAAAAAACACAGGCAGAATATTATCTGAATGGCGGCAGATTAGGAAAAGGAGAGGTGCAACGAGACCTGGGTGTCATAGTACATCAGTCATTGAAAGTTAGCATGCAGGTACAGCAGGCGGTGAAGGCGGCAAATGGTATGTTGGCCATCATAGCTAGGGGATTTGAGTATAGGAGCATGGAGGTCTTAATGCAGTTGTACAGGGCCTTAATGAGGCCTCACCTGGAATATTGTGTTCAGTTTTGGTTTCCTAATCTGAGGAAGGACGTTTTTGCTATTGAGGGAGTGCAGTGAAGGTTTACCAGTCTGATTCCCGGGATGGCAGGACTGACACATGAGGCGAGACTGGGTCGACTGGGCCTGTATTCATTGGAGTTTAGAAGGATGAGAGGGGATTTCATAGAAACATATAAAATTCTGACGGGACTGGACAGGTTAGATGCAGGAAGAATGTTCCCAATGTTGGGGAAATCCAGAACCAGGGGACATAATCTAAGGATAAGGGATAAGCCATTTAGGACTGAGATGAGGAGAAACTTCTTCACTCAAGAGAGTTGTTAATCTGTGGAATTCCCTACCGCAGAGAGTTGATGCCAGTTCATTGGATATATTCAAGAGGGAGTTAGATATGGCCCTTACTGCTAAAGGGATCAAGGGGTATGGAGAGAAAGCGGGAAAGGGGTACTGAGGCGAATGATCAGCCATGATCTTATTGAATGGTGGTGCAGGCTCGAAGGGTCGAATTGCCTACTCCTGCACTTATTTTCTATGTTTCTTCTGACTCAGACGCAAAAGTGCTACCTTTGGAGCCATTGCTGATACCGTGCAGAAACATCACACAACATACCTGGCAGACATTTTCTTTTTTTGCAGCCCCTCCACCACGCTCCACTTGTGATTTCCTTGACGTTGATAAAAATATATCCAAGTCATTTTCATCTGCGGAGTCTGGCTGAGTATCATTCTGTATGTTTGGTATAGAATGACAACCATAAGAAAGATAAAAAGAACAATTAAGCAATTATTTTTACTTCTCATTTAGAAATAGTTGAATGACAACAATTTTTGTACGAGATATATTTTATTGCAATTTCTGGGACGGCCAACGATTATAATCCAAACAGAAATCTTCCTACTGTATACATTACAATGAAGTGAATGGCTTGCCAGTATTTGTATAGAATTAAACAATTTGGAGGGAATTTTTAAAAGGAGAAAATTGGTCAGACTTAATGCTGGCAGAAAATAGTTATAGACTTTCTTGGTCTCAGTAGCAGTGTGCACACTAGTACATTTAGATTGACTATTGGCAGAATAAGTTGTTTTAAAGCCTGAAATGCATTACAGCACTGACAGGTAGGAAGGAAAAAGACAAAGACATTCAGCCTACTCCTGCTCCTAATTCTTATGTTCTTATGTAACTTAAGAAAATAACTTGTATTAATTATCAGACAGAGGTGGTTCTGGGGTAGAAGGGAATGGTGGCGAGGTAAAGCTGGTTGTCATATGCCAAAAGGTGATGTCACAGAGGCCGTATGTAAACAAGGAAGAGCGAACCAAAGATGGCAGGAGAAGCCATTGCTAACGGTGCACTGACATTAGGGCAAGTGGGAGTGGAACCAGCTAAGGGCAGTGACACAGAGGAGACATGATAGAGGAGGTTAAGGAAGAACAGAGCTGTTTATGACATTTGCAAGCCATTTATGAAATGGAGCAGAAACACTATTGTGGCTAGAAGTTGAGTGGGGAGCGGTTTGAAGGTGTAAGAGATGTGCTTGGCGAACAGGGAGAAACTGGAAAGTGACAGGTAGTTGGGGCCAGAATTATGTGCCAAGTACAGAATGGGGAGGTGGAAGGGGAGTCAAGCAAGTGTTGATGGCAGTTAATAAGCTGTGTGAAAAGTGTCAATCTTAGAGATTAAATCCATGAGCTCCCTGACAAATGATAGGGTTTGAGGAAGTAGCTACATGCAATGAAAAGGAGTTGTGCATTGTACATATCCTCTAGGATTATCCTGTGATCTGTAATTCCCTGCCTAAACCTCTCCGCCTCTCTACCTCTCATTCCTCCATTAAGACGCTCCTTAAAACCTACCTCTTTGACCAAGCTTTTGGTCACCTGCTCTAATTTCTCCTTGTGACTCGGTGTCAATTTTTTTTTTGTCTTATAATACTCCAATGAAGCACCTTGGGATGTTTTACTACGTTAAAGACGCTATATAAATACAAGTTGTTGTTGGGGTAGGAACAGGATTTGTCCATGGAGGGGGGAAAAAAAAAAACAGTATTGCATGATGTCAATGGCTCCAACACAGTGCTGCAACTGGTAATGATCCCAAAGAGACAATATTTGTAGCAGATATTTTCCTTGCTGCTCTTTCTTTTAATACAATCAGATTCTCAATACTGCCACCCCTTAATCCCCTCCCACAATACTGTCAGTAAATCTCTTCCAATTCTCATTGGTCTGGATTTTCGGCTCACTTGCACCTCGGCTAACACCCCGGCGGGGCGTTCAATGCTGTTTTTGGGAGTTATGCCGGGCGTTCAGGATTTAGCGCCTGGCCGGAATATTTGGCTACTGGTTTGTGCTGGATCAAAAACTTACCGCCCGCTCTCTGTTTTTAGCGTGACGATGACGTCAATCGTCATGCAATGCTGCGTTAGTGCCCCAGATGGAACTTTTGGCCTTAACGCCTCATTTAACGCCCGTCCCAGGAAATGCCTGAAAAAAACAGGCAGTCCCGGGTGCGGCAGGCGGTATTGGCAGTATTTTTAAATGGAGGGATGAGGAGCCTACATCGCATATCATATTAACTATAACGGTTGCGCACGTAACACTACGTGAAGCTCTGACTTGCAATCTTCACTTTTATCTGTTATTACAGTGCCCTTAAAACTTCAGTGAGAAAGTTTAATGGGAGGATTTACTAGTTCACCAGCATATCGTGCTCCATGCTATTGCCAGGTGGTGTCAAGCTAGAGGAAGGGCTCTTGGCCATGTCGGCCCATGGATGAGGAGAGGCCGAAAGCATCCAGGGAGGAGGGCTTAACCCCCACGGGTTTACAAGTTCAGACCTCCAGCTCTCTGAGGAGCAGTGTGTGAGAAGGCTGCGTTTCTGAAAGGCAGTGCTGACAGAGACACTAAGTTGGGTGGCAGTGTGAGCTGCGAGGAGGATGCTATGAGGCTGCAGAGCGACTTGGATAGGTTAGGTGAGTGGGCAAATGCATGGCAGATGAAGTATAATGTGGATAAATGTGAGGTTATCCACTTTGGTGGTAAAAACAGAGAGACAGACTATTATCTGAATGGTGACAGATTAGGAAAAGGGGAGGTGCAAAGAGACCTGGGTGTCATGGTACATCAGTCATTGAAGGTTGGCATGCAGGTACAGCAGACGGTTAAGAAAGCAAATGGCATGTTGGCCTTCATAGCGAGGGGATTTGAGTACAGGGGCAGGGAGGTGTTGCTACAATTGTACAGGGCCTTGGTGAGGCCACACCTGGAGTATTGTGTACAGTTTTGGTCTCCTAACCTGAGGAAGGACATTCTTGCTATTGAGGGAGTGCAGCGAAGGTTCACCAGACTGATTCCCGGGATGGCGGGACTGACCTATCAAGAAAGACTGGATCAACTGGGCTTGTATTCACTGGAGTTCAGAAGAATAAGAGGGGACCTCATAGAAACGTTTAAAATTCTGACGGGGTTAGACAGGTTAGATGCAGGAAGAATGTTCCCAATGTTGGGGAAGTCCAGAACCGGGGGACACAGTCTAAGGATAAGGGGTAAGCCATTTAGGACCGAGATGAGGAGAAACTTCTTCACCCAGAGAGTGGTGAACCTGTGGAATTCTCTACCACAGAAAGTTGTTGAGGCCAATTCACTAAATATATTCAAAAAGGAGTTAGATGAAGTCCTTACTACTAGGGGAATCAAGGGGTATGGTGAGAAAGCAGGAATGGGGTACTGAAGTTGCATGTTCAGCCATAAACTCATTGAATGGCGGTGCAAGCTAGAAGGGCCGAATGGCCCACTCCTGCACCTATTTTCTATGTTTCTATGTTTCGATATCCTACAGGTAGACCGATGCCTCTCTGGAGGCAGCCTTCAATACTCACCTCAACGGGTATCCGAATTCATTGTGGTGTGCTGCATGTTGCACAGCTTGGCCATCATGAGGGGCCAGGCATTGCCAGTGGGGATTGCATGCCCATCTCAGGAGGAGGAGAGTGACGAAGAGGAGCCTGGCGAGGTCCCCTTTAAATAGCAAACCCATCCAAGGGGGAGGCAGTGTGGAGATGCTGCCTGACCAAGAGTCGCACGTCACCAGCTCATAATGGACTGACTCTTCTAAATGGAGGAAATTGAGGGATGGAGCTAATAATGGACACGGTGTGCCACCATAAAGGCACATCTCCGGTGAACATTGGAATGATGCACAAGACACCAATGACAAACAATGAGCCATAAATTTAACTGCAACAAAGTCACAAAAACTCCCCCCACCAAAATAAAACCATACAATATACAACGTTATGTTGCAGGGCAGTAAACAACAATGAAACTTCTTTACCGCCGCAAGATTCAGCTCGGGCGCACAAAGTCCGTTTTGTAATGGCTGACTTAACCCCAACGCTCCTCCAACTTACATTTTTGCCGAAACTTGTAGTTGAAGGCGCAAACTATTTTCAGGCGTTAACTTTAACACCCCGCCGCGATTAATGCCCCAAAATCCAAAAAGCTCAAAATCCAGCCCAATGGGCTATAGTTCTTGTAATGCTCCTACACCCAAGGCTCGTCATCCCAGAATCCCAAGATCACTCCCTCCTTATCCAGTACTCCCACTCATTGACATTGCCTCCTGGTCCTAGATCCCAAGAACTTTCTCTATTTCCACAACCATGCAATTGCCCCTCTCAGTCTTGCCACACATTGAAACCATTGTCCCAGGGCCCTTATACCAGAGAATCCCTCTCCCATGCTCCGAGACGGTGATATTCCCCCGATTCCTTCCAAACTCCAGCACCCATGCCATTCTTACGAAATTACAGTATCCTTTCCTAACTACTTCTCCCCCATTTCATCTATATTGTGGAATCCCCAACCAATGCTCACATATTACACTCAAGCCCCAGCATCCACTGCTCCTACATCCTAGCACCCCAGTTTTCCACATTGCACAACCCCGTTCCCAGTACTCCCACATCTTTAAACTACCTCCACTACTCCTAAATCCCTGACCCCAACCCTAGGTCACATCTTCCTATGACTGCCATGCCCTGTAGCACATCCCTACTTTTTACTCCCAGACCCCAAGACACCCCTCCCATTACTCTCGTATCCCATGATCCTACAAGAACATAGGAATGTACAGGGACAGAACAGACCATGGTGGTCTATCTGGCCGGTCCCATTGTCCAGGAAAGTTCAAATACCACAAAACCTCTCGTATACCATCAGATTTTTGTCAAGGTATCTATCCTGATTTTTGTTTAATTTTCTAAATCAATCAACCTCCACTACCTTCTTTGGCAATCCATTCCATACATTGAACACCCTCCAAGCTAAGTAGTTAAATGAATCAGCTCTCTTCTAAGTTTAAGGCTATTATTGCAACCCTTTTATTGTAGAATCAATGATAATGTTAAACATATGGGCAGTTATCTTGTCTTCAGCCTTTTCTTCTCCAGTGTAAGCATTCCCAGCTTTCGCAGCCTCTCTTCATAAATCAGGTACCTAATGCCAGCTTTCTGCTGCAGTCTCTCCAAAGTGTGAATTTCCTTTCCCATGTGCCAGAAAAAACTTCCCCACCACTTACACACTTATAAACTGCCCTATCAAATTCTCATGCACAGGAACCAAAATTTTCCACCCCACATGTTTAAATATAAAATATGTTTTTTATATACCTTTTCCCTCACTATTCTCTCTTCAATAATGATCCTAACTCTCTCTATCTTGCTTGCACCACATCCCACCCATGCACTCATTACCTAACTCTCCCTTCAACACTTTCATCCTCTAATTTTTCACCAGTCCTGCTATCAACACAAACTCCCACTTTACCCTGCCAACCTCTTTCCTACTCACCATCATGAAACTATCTGCAACCCATTCTTTCGTCCTTCGTATTCTATGTTCTGCAGCCTTTGTACTCATTTAGAGGCTCCCTGATTTCTTGCCTCCAAAGCTGCATATTCTTGTTCCTGTCACCCACTCTCATTCTGTCAAGTTGTGCTTTTATTGTTAAGGACCTAGTTGTGCTACTTTTTCATTTCCCTTATTATCATTCTTTTAAATTAAATAAAAAAGATCTGCTACCTTTTTAATACCCTCATTGTTCCCCCCCACCCCCACTTTTTTATTAAAGCATAAATGCATTTTTTTTATTTTTCTCCCCCTTTTTAAAAAAAATACTGTTTCTTGCTATGTTGTAGACCAGATTAATAGCTAGACATCCCAACTGTGCTCCAGACCGTGAACTTCCTGTAAGCAATGCCACAGTAAATCTAATCTTATTAATGAAATAAATTACTTTTCTTCACACTTTAGATATTTCGCCAATGAGTATAATTCTTCATAACCACTGACCCGATCATAGCAGACTCTCAATAATAAGCATATTTTCTATTTAAATTATTTAACTTTTATGCTGCTGCAGTCTTTTGATTGTTGCTCTCTTACCTGTTTCCATCTTGCAGAAAACTTTGTTCTATCTGTTACTAGTGAGTGGACATGATTCTACTGCTCTACCCATTACGGACAGCTTGAAGATAACTCTACTGCTCTACTTGTTGCCATCTGTGCCGGAGGTTCCACTGCTGCTCCCATGTATATCACTGTCTGTTTCAAAATTGCACCTATATATTACTGCTTTTTATTTGTAGTTTACATTGAAGCTCTTGTGACTCCCTTCTTGGAGATTACATTGTTATTTTTATCTTTCTGTATCTTCATCTTAGGACTACACTAATACTACTTTCTCCTAGACTCTCCACTCAAGCAACATTAGGCATCATTATCCAGTCTCCCTACTGTACAGTAATCTCTCTTCAGCAGCCCTATTGTATAGCTTTATAATTCCCTCAGCCCAACTGAACAATCTGTCTTCATGAGCCCAATTATATAACACTTTTGCCGTTCCAATGCTAGGGTAAACAAGTGTAGAAGCAGTAACTTTGTTACTGGTTAAGCATATTCTTATGTTTATAATAAGTAAGAAATACCTTTTTTTCATTTCCAGATCTGAGTCGAATCTGGTCCCTATTGGAAGTTGATGTTTGTGGAAATCTCTTCTCAGTTTTACAAATTGTTCTTCTGTTTGAGATGCTGTTTTCACCTACAATAATACATAGGCTTGTATTAGAAAAAAAAAGAAACACATTTGGAATGAATGACAACTTCTTGTTACCGGTTATAAAAGCCATATGGAATCTGACTCAAGTTTGTTAAAAGGATATGTGTTTTTAGTTTTCCTGGTTGCATTATCTATCTCACCTACTGTACGTTGAGTATAATAAATAAAGAGAACATAAATAGTAAATGAACTTAACCAATGTGGAGGGGATAAGAGACATACCATAGAATTACATAAAATCTACAGTGTAGAAACAAGCTATTTGGCCTAATTTGTCTATGCCAGTGTTTATACTCCACACAAACCTCCCTCCACTCTAATTATCTCTCCCATCCTGCCCCAATATCCCTCTATTCCCTTCTTCCTCATGTATGCATCAAATGTGTCAATTCCATTTCAGGAAGAAACTTGGTAAATTGACTGTTATCACAAAAATGGATCACAAAAGATCGTAAGATGACCAACCCTGGTCCCATGAGGCGTGTAGAAGAGTATACCAGGAGAAGCACCAGGCGCTTCGGAGAATGATGTGCCAACTTGGTGAAGCTACAACACAGGACTACATGAAGCTAAACAGCGGAAGCAGCATGCTACACAGAGTTAGTGATCCCATAACCAATGGATCAGGTCAAAGCTCTGCAGTCCTACCACGTTTAAGCATGAATGGTGGTGGACAATTAATCAATTTAAGGGAGAAGGAGGCTCCATGAACATCCATATCCTCAATGATGGCAAAGCCCATCTTGTGAGTGCAAAATACAGGGCTGAAGTGTTGGCAACCATCTTCAGTCAAAAATGCTGAGTGGATGATCCTTCTCGTCACAGATAGCAGACTTCAGCCAATTCGATTCATTCCATGTGACATCAAGAAATGGCTGAGTGAACTGGACACAAAAAAGGCTTTGGGCCCCGACAATATCCCAGCTGTAGTGCTGAAGTAGCCACACCATTGGCTAAGCTGTTTCAGTATGGCTACAACACTGGTACAGGTCGACAACGTGGAAAATTGGCAGGTATCTTTTGTCTACAAAAAGTAGGACAAATCCAAACGACCAATTACTATACCATCAACCTGCTCCCAATCATCAGCAAAATGGTGGAAGGAGTCGTCAACAGTACTATCAAGCGGGACTTACTCACCAATAACCTGCTCACAGATGCTCAAATGGGTTCTGCCAGAACCACTTGGCTCCAGGCCTCATGTCAGCCTTGGTCAAAACATGGACACAAGAGCTGAATTCCAGAGTTGAGATGAGAGTGACTGCCCTTGACATCAAGGCAGCATTTGACTGAGTGTGGCATCAAGGAGCCCTAGTAAAACTGAAGCCAGGGGGAAAATTCTCAAATGGCTGGAGTCATACATGGCACAAACGAAGATGGTTGTTTTTGTTGTTGTTGGAGGCCAATCATCTCAGCCCCAGGACATCACTGCCTAAGTGCTTTATCAATAATCTTCCTTTCAGCATAAATTACATAGAATATACAGCACAAAAACAGGCCATTCGGCCCAAGCAGTTTGTTTAGTCTGGTGTTTATACTCCCCATGAGTCTTCTCCCATTCCATCTACCTCAGCTTAGCCTTTCACAGCGTATCTTTCTAGTTTCCTTTTGAAAGTATCTAAACTATTTGCCTCAAACACTTCCTGTGTTGCGAGCTCCACATTCTGACCACTCTCTGTGTAAAGAAACTTCTCCATATTTCCCTATTAGATTTATTAGTAACTGACTTGTATTTATGGCCCCTAGTTTTGGATTCTACCACAAGTGGAAATATTCTCTCCACGTAAGAAATCGGAGTAGGAGTAGGCCATTCGGCCACTCGAGCCTACTGCGCCATTCAATAAGATCATGGCTGACCATCTACCGCAACTCCACTTTGCTGCACTATCCCCATATCCCTTGATTCCCTTAATATCCAAAAATCTATCGATCTCTACCTTGAATATACTCAATGACTGAGCCTTCACAGTCCTCTGGGGTAGAGTATTCCAAAGATTCACCACCCTCTGAGTGAAGAAATTTCTCATCTCAGTCCTAAATGGCTGACCCCTTATTCTGAGACTGTGACCCCTGGTTCTAGACTCCCCAGCCAGAGGAAACATCCTCCCTACATCTACTCTGTCCAACCCAGTCATGATGTTAATGATATCTACTGCATTAAGCCTTGTCTACTCTTTCCATTACCTGTTCAAAGAATTCTGTCAGGTTAGTTAAGCATGACTTAGGCTTTTGGAATCCATGCTGACTATTTTTATTATATTTTCTGTATCTGGATGTTCTTTTTAGTATAGATTTTCTACCAGTTTATCTTTTAGTTGCAACCTCATTTGCTCATAATTTGCTCTTTTACCGTAGTCCTACTTACGTCACTCTCGATCCTAATCTTAAACCTTACTACGTTGTGATCAGTGCTACTAAGATGATCCCCTACACTTACTTCTCCAATCTGTTCTGGTTCATTACCCATTACAAGATTAGCAGTGATTCTTTTCTTGCTGGACTTCTTATTAGTGAGAAAGGAGTCACAAGTACACTGTAAAAACTCAAATTCATTTTTTTCCTTTCGCTAATTCTTCCTGCCAGTTTATTTGTGGGTAGTTGAAATCCCTCATGGTTATTATTCTATGCCTGCTGCATATCTTGTAAATTTGCCTACATATTTCATCCTGCAATTCCCTTCCACTATTTGGTGGTCTATGGTATACCCCTATTCGGGTGATGGATCCCTTCTTTGAACTTAAGTCAGACGTGGGGCAGTTTGCTGATGATTAGTGTTCATCTCTATTCGCAATTTCTCAGAAAATGAAGCAGTCCATGCCTGCATACAGCAAGACCTGGACAACATCTGCCATTTCTGTCACACTAGTGTCAGGCAATGACCATTGCCCTTTAAGAGAGCATAACCACCTCTCATTGACATTCAATGGCATTACAATCACAAAGTCCACCACCATTAACATCCTGAGCAGGAACTCAATTGGAACATCCACATAAATGCCAGGGCTACTAGAGCTTGTCAAACACTGGGCATTCTGTGGTGAGTGGTTCACCTCCCGACTCTCCAAAGTCTCCCCTCCACCTTTAAGGTGCAAGTCAGGAGTATAGCTGAAGTTTCGAAAAGACAGACAAAATGGAAAAGGAGGGGGGTAGCCATGATAATAAAGGATGACAGAAGGACAGTAGTGAGGAAGGATATTGCCTTGGAAGAGCAGAAAGTAGAATCTGTATGCGTGAAGGTAAGAAATAACAAGGGGCACAAAACACTGGTAAGTGTAGTTTATAGGCCCCCTAACATCATCATAAGTAGTCCCTTGAAATCGAGGAATACTTGCTTCCACTCTAAAAGTGAGTTCTCGGGTGACTGTACAATCCAATGCGGGAATTGCAGTCTCTGTAACAGGTGGGACAGACAGTGGTTGAAGGAAAGGGTGGGTGGGGAGTCTGGTTTGCTGCACGCCCTTTCCGCTGTCTGCGCTTTATTTCTGCATGCTCTCGGCGACGTGACTGGAGGTGCCCAGCACCCTCCCGTCGCACTGCCCCCTAACAGTAGCTCCACTGTTGGACATAGTACTAATAAAGAAATAAGAGGAGCTTGTAATAAGGGCAATGCAATAATCGTAGGGGACTTCAATCTTCATATGGACTAGACAAATCAAATTGACAAAAATAGTTTGGAGGAAGAGATCACGGAATGCATCCGAGACTCCATGTCTGAATCCCTCCAATCAGGTTTCCGCCCCTGCCACAGTACCAAAACGGCTCTCATCAAAGTCATAAATGACATCCTTTGTGACTGTGACAAAGGTAAACTATCCCTCCTCATACTTCTTGACTTGTCTGCAGCCTTTGACATGGTTGACCACTCCATCCTTCTCCAACGCCTCGCCACCATTGTCCATCTGGGTACGATTGCACTTGCCTGGTTCCATTCTTATCCTCTAATCGTAGCCAGAGAATCACCTGCACTGGCTAAAGGGATCAAGGGGTATGGGGAGAAAGCAGGAAAGGGGTACGGAGGTGAAAGATCAGCCATGATCTTATTGAACGGTGGTGCAGGCTCGAAGGGCCTACTCCTGCACCTATTTTCTATGTTTCTTCCTGCTCCCGCATCGTTACCCTGGTGTCCCCCAAGGATCTATCGTTGGCTCACCCCTATTTCTCATCGTCATGCTGCTCCTTGACGACACCATCCGAAAACACAGCGTCAGTTTTCACATTTATGCTGACGACACCTAGCTCTACCTCACCACCACTTCTCTCGACCCCTCCACGGTCTCTAAATTTACAGTTCTGGATGAGCAGAAATCAATATTGGGAAAATCGAAGCCATTATTTTCAGTCCCCGCCACAAACTCCATTCACTAGCCACTGACTCCATCCCTCTCCCTAACTTCTGTCTGTAGCTGAACTAGACTGTTCTCAACCTTGGTGTCATAGCTGATCCTGAAATGAACTTCCAACCACATATCTGCGCTATAACTAAGACCACCTATTTCCATCTCTGTAACATCAGCTGTCTCCGCTGTTGCATCAGCTCATCCACTGCTGAAACCCTCATCCATGCCTCTGTTACCTCTAGACTTGACCAATCCAACGCACTCCTGGTTGGACTCCCACATTCTACTCTATGCAAACTTGAGGTCATCCAAAACTCAGCTGCCAGTCTCCTAACTCGCATCAAGTCCCGCTCACCCATCACCCCTGTGCTCGCTGACCTACATTGGCTCACGGTTAAGCAACACTCGATTTCAAAATTCTCATCTTTATTTTCAAATCCCTCCACGGCCTCCCCCCTCCCTATCTCTAATCTCCTACAGCCCCACAACCCCCCCCCAGATGTCTGTGCTCCTCTAATTCTTCCCTCTTGAGCATCCCTGATTATAATCGCTCAACCATTGGTGGCTGTGCCTTCTGTTGCCTTGGCCCCAAGCTCTGGAATTCCCTGCCTAAACCCCTTGCCTCTGTATCCTCCTTTAAGACGCTCCTTAAAACCTACCTTTTTGACCATGCTTTTGGTCACATGCCCTAATTTCTTCTTACGTGGCTCGGTGTCCAATTCTTTGTCTCATAATACATCTGTGAAGCTCTTTGGGACGTTTTACTACATTAAAGGTGCTATATAAATACTAGTTGTTGCTGTTGAGGCAGTTTGCTAGAACAATATGTTGTGGAACCAACCAGGGAAGATGTTATTTTAGATCTTGTCTTGTGTAATGAGACTGGGTTAATTAGTAAGTGATCCTCTGGGGAAGAGTGATCATAACATCATAGAATACCACCTTGAGTTTAAGAATGATGTACTTAAGTCCGAAACTAGAGTATTAACCTTAAATAAAGCCAATTACATAGATATAAGGGGTGAGTTGGTTAAAGTAGATTGGGAAATTAGATTAAAAGGCATCATGGTAGATAAGCAATGGCAAAAATCTGAAGATATATTTCATAATTCTCAACGAACATACATTCCATTGAGCAATAAAAACTCCAAGGATAAAGTGATCCATCAGTGGCCAACTAGAGGTTGAGGATAGTGTTATATTAAAAGAGGCTTATAACGTTGCCAAGAAGAGTAGTAAGCCTGTGGATTGGGAGTTTTAGAAACCAGCAAAGGATGACCAAAAAATTGATAAAGTGGATGAAAATAGAATGAGAGTAAATTAGCAAGAAATATAAAAACAGATAAGAGCTTCTACAAGTCTGTAAAAAGGAAGAGAGTAGTGAAAGTAAACAAAGGTCCTTTAGAGGCTGAGACAGGAGAAAATATAATAGGGAATACGGAAATGGCAGAGATGATAATCAGATATTTTGTTTCTGTCTTCACAGTAGAAGACACGAAAAAACATACCAGAAATAGTAGGGAACCTAGAGTCTAATGAGAGTGAGGAACTTAAAGTAATTAATATTCGTTTTTTTTTTTTTTTAAAAGTACTGGAGAAATTAATTGGACTAAAGTCGACAAAACCCCCGGATCTGATGGCCTCCATCCAAGGGTTCTAAAAGAGGTGGCTGCAGAGATAGTGGATGCATTGGTTGTGATCTTCCAAAGTTCTCTAGATTCTGGAACGGTCCCAGTGGATTGGAAGGTAGCAAATATAACACCTTTTTCTCTTTTTATCATTTTGGATATCCCACTCACACTCCTGGCCATTGTACACTGGGCAATTTCCTGGCCAGGGAAGAGGAGATGCATGGTGTAAAGGGAGGTATTAGTTTCTGGGGTGCCTGAAATAAAAAAAAAACCGCAGTGACCATTCTAAGGTACTGGCACCCCAGCTGCATTATCGGGTAGGCAACTAACTTAAAAAATAATTTAGGGGCCTAATGGCTTACAACGCAATTTGTTGAAATACAAAAGTAATACAATAATCGTGCAGGATTTTAATCTGAATACAGATTGGGCAAAGCAAATTGACGAGGGTCGTCTGGAGGACAGGTTCATGGAATGTATTCAAGACAGTTTCCTATAACAAAATGTCATGGAACCAACCAGGGAATAGACTGTTTTAGATCTTATTTTGTGTAATGAGGCAGGGTTAATTAGTAATCTTATAGTAAAGGATCCTCTAGAAAAGAGTGATCATAATGTGATAGAATTTCACAATGAGTTTGAAAGTAACATTCTTAAGTCTGACACTAGAGTCCTCAACCTAAACAAACCAATTATGTAGGTATGAGGAGTGAGTTAGCTAAGATAGATTGGGAAATTAGATTAAAAGGTATGACAGTAGATAAGCAGTGGCAATTATTTAAAGAAATATTCCAAAATTCTCAACAAATATACATTCTATTAAGCAATAAAAACTCCATGGGAAAAGTGAGCCGTCCGTGGCTAACTAAAGAAATTAAGGATAGTATTAGATTAAAAGAAGAGGCGTATAATGTTGCAAAGAATAGTAGGAAGCCGGAGGATTGGGAGTGCTTTAGAAACCAGCAAAGGATGACCAAAAGGTTGATAATAAAGGGATAAAATATAATACGAGAGTAAAATAGCAAGAATAGCTTTTAAAAGCCAGCAAAGGGCAACAAAAAAATTTATAAAGAGAGGGAAGATAAATTGTGAAAGTAAATTAGCAAGAAATATAAAAAAGATTGTAAGAGCTTCTACAAGTATGTAAAAAGGAAGAGAGTAGCAAAAGTAAGCATTGGTCTCTTAGAGGCCACGACAGGAGAAATCATATTGAGGAACAAGGAAATGGCAGAGGCTTTAAACAAATATTTTGTATTTTTTCTTCACAGTAAAAGAAACAAAAAGTATACCAAAAATAGTGGGGAACCGAGGGGCTAATGAGAGCCCCTAATGAGTGGGGAACTTTAGTAATTAATATCAGTAGAGAAAAAGTACTTGACAAATGAATGGGACTAAAAGCCGACAAATCCCCTGGACCCAATGGCCAACATCCTATGGTTCTAAAAGAGGTGGCTGCAGAGATAGATAGTGGATGCATTGGCTGTGATTTTCCAAAATTTCCTAGATTCAGGAAAGGTCCCAGTGGATTGGACGGTAGCAAATTCAAGAACAGAGGGAAAGAGAAAACTGGGAACTACAGTAAGCCTGACATCAGTCCTCGGGAAAATGCTGGAGTACATTGTTAAGGAAGTGGTAAAGGGGCACTTAGAAAATCATAGTATGATTAGGAAGAGTCAACATGGTTTTATGAAAGGGAAATCATGTTTGTCAAATATAGAGAGTTTTTTCTCTTCCTCTTTTCTTAAATAGCAGTGTTATGTTTGCTACTTTCCAATCCTTGGGGACTGTTCGAGAATCTAGAGAATTCTGGAAGATTAATACCAATGCATTCACTATCTCTGCAGCTACCTCTTTTAAAACCCTAGGATGCAGGACGGCAGGTCCAGGGGATTTGTCGCCACATAGTATCATTAATTTCTCCAGTACTGTGGCCCCTATTTTCCACTTGCTGGATTTTTGCCGCCCGCGAATGTTAATGTACGATGTTTTTGTGTACGTTTGCAGCAGAGAAATAAAATTGGGACTTTCGGCAAAGAAATATTAGAATTTGGTGCAGCGCTCTCCGAAGTTAGTCTGGGGGGCAGAGCTTCAAGTCTGTGCTGAAAACTCTGGGCACGCGCGAAAAGCTGAAGCCAGCTCCCCCGAAAGGACTGCTACCCCACCGCTGCTGAAAAGGCCACAAAGGACCTCTCCCTCCAGCTGGACCCATGCATGCCCCACCTCCAGCTTGATCTGTTGACACCACTCCACCCACCACCACGCTGGATCTGCTGCCACCGGGGGACCCCACCCAGGCTGGATCTGCTGACACCGCTCTGCCCACACACCCCTCACCCCCCAGCTCTATCCGCTGCAATCCCAGGCCGAAAGTACGGCTCCCCCCCCAGCTGGATCCGTTGCAATCTCCGGCCGAATGGCCCTCCCACTCATGAACTTCAGGGGGGAGCGGGACTCAGCGGGCTGAGATTGCAGCTGGTCCAGCTGGGGGGAGCAGTCCTTTCGATCCGGGATTGCAGCGGGTCCAGCCAGTGGGGAGTAGTTCTTTCAGCCCGGGATTGCAGCGGGTCCAGCCAGTGGGGAGCTGTCCTTTCCGTCCGGAAATCTTCTTCCCTTGCTCCAAAAAGAGTTCCCTGTGTAAAAAAAGATATTTGATTGTGTATTCTTATTGCCTCGCTTCTGTCCTCTAGTGCGCCACGCTGATTCCTTAAGTTAACATATGTTTTTTTTTGTGGGGCTTTCGAGCAGTGTGCGCCGTGCTGAAAAAAATCGTAGACGGCCAAAATCGATTAAGTTCACAAAAACGGCGCCTGATCCTGTTTTGACTTGTGTCTGCGCCAACATTTTTTAAACTGGCGCACACAGTCGGCGCCGGTGTCCAAACGTTGGCAAAGTTGGAAAGTGGGTATTTCACGGCAAAAAACGTTTGGACGCCAAAAAACGGCACACAATCGTGGCAAAAATAGGGGCTTTACTTATACTGATTTCCATAAGTTCCTCATTCTCTCTAGATCCTTGGTTCCCCTTTAATTCCAGAATGTTTTTTGTGTTTTCTACCATGAAGACAGATACAAAGTATTTGTTTAATGTCTGCCATTTCCTTATGCCCTTTCTTCCTTCCAAAATGCATCACTTTGTACTTTTCTGTATTAAATTTCATCTGCCATGTGTCTGCCCATTTTACTAATCTATGTCATCCTGAAGTCTGCTACTCTCATTGTTTATTATCGTTTGTTTTGTATCGTGTGCAAATTTTGAAATTTTGCCTCCTATACTCAAGTCGAGGTCATTAATATACATCAAATAGAGCAGTGTTCTTAATACCGACCCTGGTTCATTACAAGATCTTTGGCTACGTGACATGAATTAAAAACCTTTGGAATTGACTTGTTGCTTCATTCCACCATTTCAGTCTCCTTGTATTTCAATCAGATATTCTATCAGGTTAAATACTAATGAAAACTACATGACAAGGTGAAATGCATCACTTTGCACCCCATGTCCATACACTAGGCTGACCGACATTCCATTAGAGTAAGATGTAACCATAAACAACCATGATCTTATTGAATGGCGGAGCAGGCTCGAGGGGCCGAAAGGTTTACTCTTGCTACTAATTCTTATGTTCTTAACTATAAAGCTCTTATTTTAATTTTCTTTTTTAACTGTACATGTGCTATCAATATATGTGATTTGTACTGTTCAGAACAATGGTTGCAGCAGGTGTGCCACTTTAAAACCAAGAAAATAACTATTGTCAATGCACCGAGAGTTCTGATTTATTCCCGCTGCAAGATAAATGCAGTTGGTAAATGGATAGGGTAAAATAATTCCAGATTTGTACCTTTGCATAAAATACAAAACTGTTGGTCATGGAATAGACAGAGACAAAACTGTGGCCTCCTCCTGTGTAAAGATTCTCCAGCAAACCTACAAGGGTTAATTTTGAGAGATGTGTACATGCCCTTACAAGGCCTTCTGTTGTCATGGCACACAATATTTATCTTCTACCATCCATAAACACACTTCAAGTAATCCACCGGATATGAAGTGCTTTGAGACATCTATATATATATATCTCAAGTTCTTTCTTTTTCCTCCTCCTTCATATTAATATGCATCTAAATTGCAACAGCTACCTCACATGCAAAATTGTTGAAGGACTGAACAAATTAGAGTTCTTTTTAATTTTGAACACAATCTGCTTTTCTCTTGCAACCTTTTTACTGTGATGCAAAACTGGAGTTTAGAAGTATTTTCAATGTATAGATGTGTGCGAAAGGCTAGTACTTAGATGTTTTTAGCAATAATACATATATAAGTGTGAGCATAGAATAGTAAACTTCCCATTGACAAGTATCTATAAACCAACTTCTAAGATTCTGAATGACCTGTAGTAACCTGTACATGAAATGTTGAGGTTTGCTTAAAATGAAACTGCAAAGACAGACAGGACGATGTGATCGTGTTAAAAACTATGATGTGATCTTCTTAAAACCCATGATGTGATCTTGTTAAAGGCCATGCTGCAAGTCTTGTTGGAAGCCATGATGTGATCTTGTTAAAAACTACACTTGGACATTAATCAAACATTGAGTAAGAAAAAGGATAAAAACCACCCAAAGGGAACTTCACACAGACACCGCGAAAACCCAGGACAAGAGTGAAAACGAAGTCACCTGTGTCCGAGAGGGCTGCGAGCAACTCGTCGAACTATTGCCTGTTGTTAAGTATATCACACTGTGAATGTAGTAATTTCCTGATCTATTATTCGAACATCACTAGTTCCTGCCTATTTTTATGTCTTCGTCCAAGAACTCTGAGAAATCTTAGATGTTTTTAGTAGCGCTTATTTAAGAGGGATATTTAAAATGGAAGCAGATCCAAAGTACTCTTATAATGTCGGGTTTCTGGATTAGGAAGGATCATCTTGGAAAATCCTCTTTTGGCTAACTGCCAGAGCTGAGGAAGAAAATCACCTACCTACCCATTCTTAGATGTTGATCCCAGCATTAAAACTTGCATTAAATGCTCTCTCAATTAGTTTAAAATCTCAGCCACTACCTGGGATGCAACATAAATTTAAGAAAATTGGCCTCAAGGGTGGGGGAAAAGTTGTAATTCTTACTGTACTTACCTCAGTAACAGCCAGACAATGGAGTGAGTATCTGATAAATAAGGTCATCTGATTGGATAATTTCTGGTCACATCTGCCTCCTTAGACCTAACCCCGACACTATTCAGATACCAAATACATATTTAAAATGTCGCCTGTCACTTTAATGCCCTGCCCTATTCCTATTCCAACATCTCCGTCTTCAGCCTCCGACACTGTTCCAATGACGCTCGAGAAACAGCACCTCATCTTTCTTTTAGGCACTTTACAGCCTTCTGGACTCAACAATTTCAGATAATCTTTGCCCATTTTTGTCGCCTCCCCCTCCCCCCACACATCTTATGTTTTTTTCCTCTTTGTTTCCAATGGCAGCTAGTCATTATTCCGTCATTCACACCCTATCTAGACTAACCTTTTTCTAACTTTTGCCATTACCATTTCAATTCGGCCCATTATCCCTTTTGTCTCCCTAAGCTCTCCTGCCTTCCACCCTATCACAGACCTTCCCTATTGTTCTTTCTTCCCTTCACTTTCAATGCTCCTTAAGAATCTGTTCTTTTCGAACATTCGCCAGTTCTGACGAAGGGTCAACGACCTGAAACGTTAACTCTGTTTTTCTCTCCACAGATGTTGCCTGACCCGCTGAGATTTCCAGCATTTTGTGTTTTTATTTCAGGTTCCAGCATCTGCAGTATTTTGCTTCTGTATGTAAAATGAAGACTCCTTTCCCTTCAGTTTTGCTCAGAGGGAGCATTTTATATGGAAAATACTTCCTTCATTACCCTAATCACACACCAGAAACATTCTCCTTTAGAGCATTATTTAGCTTAATTGCGATTTAAACTTCTCTTCCATACATACCCTGCAATGTATTAAATATATTCTGCTGGATGTTTATTTTTATATTTTCATGAATAATTTTTGTATGCTTAAAGGTGATCTCATCTTCAGATGCACATCATTCTTCAAATGAAAAGTTGGTACACATAGCATAGAAAATGAAGCCTTTCCAGTGGGGAAAATTAGATGCATGTCGGTCTTTTTCATCTAAGGAGCCATGTGACTTTCCCTTTCCCAGTCCCATATGGGCACCTCTCTTGGGAGCCACCTTCAGAGGTTTTTTTTTAAACCACAGAAGGACATCAGTGTTAAGTTAAGATCGTTGAAGTTTCATTTTCTCCATGGCAAAAAGAGAGGAAGATCTCTACAATTAATGAGTCAAGATATATTTTTGTTTAAGAATTGCTTTGCTTAAAGGTGATGTAGTGGCACAATACACTAGAGCACCAGTGCATTATACCACAGCAATGGGAGAAGCAGTTTTAACCCTATAGTTGCCATTTAGTTGCCAATTACATTGGGGTCTGCTATGAGTAAGGAAAATTGCAGTGAGAATGCTTAGGACCAACTTAAGAGTGGTAGCAATTAGGGAAATGGTTACCATCTTGGCCACAGGTAATGAGGCTGTACAACTTGCACCTACCTATACAGTGCATTTAAAATAGAACATCCCAAGGTATTTCATAGAGGAGAAAAGGAAGAGGTGCTAAACTTCTGCCAAAGGATGAAAAAAAATCATAGGCAGTCCCTCGAAATTGAGGAAGACTTGCTTCAACTCCAAAAGTGAGTTCTCAGGTGACTGAACAGTCCAATACGGGAATTACAGTCTCTGTCGCAGGTGGGACAGACAGTCGTTGGAGGAAAGGGTGGGTGGGGGGGGGTCTGGTTTGCCGCACGTTCCTTCCGCTGCCTGCGATTGTTTTCTGCATGCTCTCGGCGATGAGACTCGAGGTGCTCAGTGCCCTCCACTTAGGGCGGTCTTTGGCCAGGGACTCCCAGGTGTCGGTGGGGATGTTGCATTTTTATCAAGGAGGCTTTGAGGATGTCCTTGAAACATTTCCTCTGCGCACCTGGGGCTTGCTTGCCGTGTATGAGTTCAGAGTAGAGCGCTTGCTTAAGGAGTCTTATGTCCTGCATGCGGACAATGTGGCATGCCCAACGGAGCTGGCCGAGTGTGGTCAGTGTTTCGATGCTGGGGATGTTGGCCTGACCGAGAACACGGATGTTGGTGCGTCTGTCCTCCCAGGGGATTTGCAGGATCTGGCGGAGGCATCGTTGGTGATATTTCTCCAGCGATTTGAGGTGTCTACTGTATATGGTTGACGTCTCTGAGCCATACAGGAGGACGGTTATCACTACAGCCCTGTAGACCATAAGCTTGGTGCCAGATTTGAGGGCCTGATCTTCGAACACTCTTGTCATCAGGCGGCCGAAGGCTGCGCTGGCACACTGGAGGCAGTGTTGAACCTTGTCGTCGATGTCTGCCCTTGCTGATAATAATAGGCTCCCGAGGTATGGAAAGTGGTTCACGTTGTCCAGGGCTGCGCCATGGATCTTGATGACAGGGGGGCAGTGCTGTGTGGCGGGGTCAGGTTGGTGTAGACCTTTGTCTTATGGATGTTTAGTGTAAGGCTCATTTTTCGTACGCCTCGGTGAAGATGTTGACGATGACTTAGGAGTTCAGCCTCTAAATGTGCGCAGACGCAAGTGTCGTCTGCGTACTGTAGTTCGACGACAGAGGATGGGACGGTCTTGGATCTGGCCTGGAGGCAACGAAGGTTGAACAGGCTCCCACTGGTTCTATAATTTAGTTCCACTCCAGCAGGGAGCTTGTTGAGTGTGAGGGGGAGCATTGCAGCGAGGAAGATCGAGGAGAGGGTTGGCACGATGGTGCAGCCCTACTTGACCCCGGTTCGGACGTTGATTGGATCTGTGATGCATCTGTTGGTCAGGATCACTGCTTGCATGCCATCGTGGAGCAGGTGGAGGATGGCGACAAACTTTTGGGGGCAGCTGAAATGGAGGACGCTCCATAGTCCCTCGTGGTTAACAGCGTCAAAGGCCTTTGTAAGGACAAAGGCGGCCATGTACAAGGGTTGGTGCTATTCCCTGCATTTCTCTTGCAGTTGTCGCACCGTAAAGATCATGTCCGTTGTACCTCATTGTGGACGGAATCCGCAGTGTGATTCCGGGAGAAGCTCCTTAGCCACAGGGAGAAGATGGTTGAGGAGGATTCTAGCGATGACTTTCCCGGTGGCTGACAACAGAGAGATTCCTCTGTAGTTGCTACAGTCGGACTTGTCCCCCTTTTTCAAGATGTGACGATTACTGCATCTCAGATCTCCTGGCATGTTCTCCTCCTTCCAGATGAGAGAGATGAGATCATGCATTCGTGCCAATAGTGCCTCTCCGCCATACTTTAGTGCCTCAGTGGGGATTCTATCCGCTCCCGATGCCTTCTTGTTCTTGAGCTGACGGATGGCCTTTTCTACCTCGTGCAGGGCTGGGGTTTTGCTGAGTTGGTGGCCGGTAGCATGCTGCGGGATGGAATAGAGGACACTCGTGTCAAAGGCAGAGTCTCGATTAAGGAGACCAAGGGTGAGGAGAAGCGGCAAAGAGCATGATTAAAGAGATGTATTTTGCGAAGGCTCTCAAAGTTGGGCAGGGACTGTAACTTAAGGTTGAATGGAGATCAGGTGCAAAGGAAGTCATAGTCATAAGATGTGGGAAAGGACAAAGGCTGCAGGATGTTGCAGAGAGAAAATGAAACAAGGCTGTGGATAAATCTGTTGACAAAAACAAATATTTTAAATTCAGCCAGTTGGGGTATAAGTAGCCAATGCAGATCAGTGAAAATACAGATGATGAGTGACTGGCACTTAGTTGGGACAGGAAATGAGCAGCAGAGTTTTAGAAGATTTGCGGTTTATGGAGGGTGGAGATTGGAAGGATAGCAAGCAAAGTCTTAAGTTGATAAAGACATAGATAAAGGTTTGGGTGGCAGTAAGGGTAAAGTTGGAACAGAGACAAGCAATGAAATTAAGTGGTTCTTAGCAGTAAATCGAATACAGCTTGCATGCACCCAAATTTAGCTTAAGTCAGCAGTCAAGGGAGTTGGGGGGCAGGGGGGATGTTTGAGTCGATGGTAAAGATTTTGAGGGAGCCAAAATAAATTATGGCTTTAATCTTTCCAGTGCTTAATTGGACAAGTTCTGAGTCATCCACAACATAAATGTCAGGCCGGTAGTATGAAATATAGTGATGGTTGTGGGGTTGAGGGAAGTGGTTGAGAGCTACACCTCGTTGTTGTCTGCATACACTTGGAAGCCAGCCCCATGCTTATAGACAATGTCACCGAGGGGGCAGTACATTAATGAGAAAGATGAATGAAAGATGCATCCTTACATAACTCTGAGGATGAACATGTGGGAGCTGAAGGGAAAGCCATTGCAGGAGACGCACCGATTGCTTTGGGACAGGAAGGAGAGGAACCAGGCCAGAGAAGTCCAACTGAGGTGGACCATGGAGGATGATAGCATAATCCGCCAATGCGACAGAAGTCAGGAAGGTCATAGAGTGCCACAGTTGCAGTCACAGAGGACATAGTTGGTGTGGACTGTAGACCAAGGAATTGAACACAAAAAATGTTTCGTGTAGATTTGAGGATTACTTCAAGTGTCTGTAGATGTAAAGTGGTTTTAAATATTTTAAGCTTCCCTCGGTAGTGGGAACTGCTCATATACAATGATCCCAACCTTGCAAAAGAAAGAGCACATTGTAAGCTGGTAGCAAAGGGCAATGCAATCTACCTCCAAAGCATTAAGCAGCCTTGGAAATTAAGAAGCCTAAAGTCTTAGCTCTGCAGAACACATACATATACAAAGATCCTTAATTCTGTAACATTATAAGCCTTTTAACATAGACATGAAAGCAGTATTTTCTTTCAAACTACTGAGTTATTGCATAGAATGAAGAAACAATGATCACCTAAGCCAGAAAGAACTCCCAACAATATTATGGATAGGAAAGTGAGACAACAACAAAGGACAACACTACCTTCACGCTGCAAGAGGTGTGAGGAAATCAGATACCAAAGAACAAAGTTTACTGACTAGTTTTGAGGAAAAAAATTATGTATTTCCAGATATTATGGATGCCTCAAATTTTGGACAGCATTAATACATTTCATAAATCTACTCTAGCTGAAATCAAAACTGTTGAATAATGGGAGGTTTTATTTTACTTGAAGGCTTTCTAAAACAATGTAGAACAGATCCCAACCATTTTGTTAACCTTTGTTTTTAGAAGGCAACAGTTCTTCTGGTACTGCTATATCAAAATAAATACTCGATGAGCCTTAAAGATAGTTATTGTCCTATCAATGTAAGCTATATTCTACTTACATCTCAGACTTAAGGTAGAGGGGATGAAAGGAGGATCAGATTAATTTCTTCCTTTGGCACAAATTTCAGATATGGTATAAGGTCAGCTTTGTTAACATACAGATAAGGCTATATATAATTCACTAACTCTTTTCATTGAAACTAGCACCATCAGGAAAGCAATTTTTCAATTCAAGAATTTCAGCTTACAAGAATGTATAAGTTCAAAAGGAGAAAAAGTTCAAAATGTAAGGAACAGTTGGAGGAATATGAATAGGATTGATTTCCAAACTGTTCATGAAAATGGATAAAAGTCAACATTCCTCAAATTAATCATTCCCAGAAGTATGAACGCTGCAACATTTTTCTGATAAGAACTGGTTTTAAACGTAGGTTTGGAGATATTAAATAAACCCAAAGCATGACAAAGGACCCAATAGAACAACATCAGGCAAATTTCTTCCCATTAGTATTATAAATGTTATTGATGGAAGATTTCACATATGTCAATAAAATAACTGCAGAGATGGCATAGGCCCTACTGAAAGAGCAATTCTCCCTTTCAGTAACCATGTCAAGATGAAACCTGCTAGAAATGGAAGAACTAGCCCAACAATTAAGTTAGCAGATCTCTTCTACAAGAAAGTGAGATTTGCTTAGAAATTTTAGTACCAGGAACAAAGAGAACCATGACGTCCAAGGTCAATATGTGGTATTAGATGATTAACACCATCTTCATTTCTAAATACTCAGAGGAAATGGAGGGAAAATGTATAGAAATTTCCATCAAGATTAAGAATAAAAAGTTACCAAGCTTCCCAATTCTATTGCAGTAACATAAATTGTTTACTTGTCCAGTATTACAAACACATCGAGTCTGAATAATCTCATTCCTGAAAATTATTTGTGACATCTCTGAATGGATCAGTCAAATAGGTGAATTATCAACTGATTTAAGAGATTTGCTATATGTTCTCTACACTGCCCAACTGTTAATTCCCAAGTGAATTAAAAGAGTGGTTCCAATACTAATAGTTACCAGCATTTTAACACTGGAACAATTAACACATTCACTTTATTTGTGAACAACACACTCTACTTTTGTCTGCTAAGAGACAGGCAGGTTGGCATGAGCCATATGGCAAAAATCTAACAAGGCTAATCAAGCTGCGAGTATTTTAGCAACAGTTGTAACCTGAAAAAATATTCTGTTCAGGACGCACCACCAGAGGGGGTCCAACATTCCTAACTGATAACTGTGAGAGAGTCAGAGATTTGTGAAAACACAAATCATGAAGAATTCTCTTCCGTTACTACATAACTGGCTGCTACTATCAGCAAAGAACAAGTACTGTTGGATTCATTAGAAATACGCAACTTCTTTTGGGGGAAGGGGGTGGGTAGAGATGAGTGAATTCTATACTCTGGGGAATGAGAATTGTTGGTAAGGAGACAATGGCCAGAGTGGTCTTTAAGTGCTGATAAATATTAATAAGTTCTGCTATGTCCAACTGAGAATTCTGTTCGTTGCCAAGAAGCCAGTAACTTTGACAGATGCAGACAGTGCAAGTATGTTGACCCCCAACAAGGCACTCTGGTGACAATATTTTAAAAGCGATCAGTATACATGTATTGAAGATATAATTAGGCTGCAGTAAAAAACAGGCATTTCATAAACACTCAGAGCAGATATAATAGTGGAAGGAAGTCTACTCTGTCGTTCCTTCCCTGGATACAGAACCTCAAACTTCCAATAACTGGGGCAGATTCTGACATTGCTGTAAGCATTGTTGACATTGATTGTGACCAGTCAAACTCCCAGATAGAGTACAGGTAGAGCGCCCGAAATCCGGAAACCTCAGGACCGAGGTCGTTCTGAATTTCGGGTATTTCCGTATTTCAGAATGTCTTTCCGATGTCCCAAATCTGGAAATGCCCGGGCTACGGTTCGGGTATTTCTGGATTTCGGGATGTCTTTCTGTAGTCCTTCGGAACGTCTTTCTGTAGTCCTTTGCTGCTCTCCCTCTATTATGTTTTTGTTAATCCAGAGTCTTCTGTATGTGTGTGAAGCTAGTCTGATCTACTGTATTGTTTTGCCTTCCTGAAACTGATTGGACAGTCTATTACTTTTCGGCAATAACCATCCACAGTTGATCTGGGGGCAGGAGCCGGCTGGTTCGGGGAGCCGATTCTGGACGACTGCGCTGTGCGTGTCCGGTTTTCGTATGGCTGTTTTGTTGTGCCGTTTGGGAAGTGCCATTTGCGGAGTTTCGGCGGGGTCTTGCGCCGGCAGTTTTAGGCGGACCGCCGGTGTGCAAGGCTGGGGGTGCCGCGGTCGGCGTGCTTTGGAGTTTTGGCGCGCCCATGTTCTGGCCGAAGGAAAATGCCCGGTGGGGACCTGCGTTGCGGACCCAGAAGCAGCGGTGCCTGTGGGTGTGAGGACCTGCAAGAGGTGGGTTGGAGTTTTTGTTTTTTGATTCTTGAGTGTTTTGAGTTTTTGTTTTTTTGGAATTTCCCTGGGCCCGGCTCGCGGCGGTAAGCGGTATGGCAAGGTGTCCGGATTTCAGAGCATTTTCCGGATTCCGGACGGCCTGGCCACAGATCGGCCCGGTGTCCGGAACATTCCAAATTTCAGATGCTCAACCTGTACTTACATAATATAGTGCGGAGTAAGCATTTTGTACTTCTTTTGGAGGTTTGCTTCTTGCTAGGTCTAAATTACAGAGGGGTCCTTCCATCACTTCGGAACTTATTTCTCAAAATTTACTGCAGAAAATAACTAACTTATTTGTATACACACACAAAACTTAATCGCAGGGGTGTTACCAGAACCACCTGACAATAAGGATTAGAACTTGGATTTACATAGCACCTTTCACGACTACCGGATGTCTCAAAGCGCTTTACAGCCAATGAAGTACTTTTGCAGTGTAGTCACTGTTATGATGTAGGAAATGCCTGTGTAAATGCCTGTAATATGGGGAGGGGAGATCACTCGGATAGCATCGAGTCGACAAAAATGTTTTGAAGGGACTATTATCTTCACTGATTTTTCCTGTAAACCCTGGGATAACTACTGCAATATGAATGAATGGAATGAAAAAAGAAAACCAAAGATCTATTTGAGTAGAATAACACGTTAAAACTTTTAAGTACTCAAAAGTAACTTTGTCTTTAATCTTTGAAAGCCTCGACACCTCGATTACTGTTAAGAACATAACATAAGAAATAGGAGCAGGAGTAGGCCATTTGGACCCTCGAGCCTGCTCCACCATTCAATGAAATCATGGCTGATCTTCTATCTCAACTCTACTTGCCCGCACTATCCCCATATCCCTTGATTCCCTTAATATCGCAAAATCTATCGATCTCTGTCTTGAATATGCTCAATGACTGAGCTTCCACAGCTCGCTGGGGTAGAGAATTTATTCCTACTCTCTATTTTCTGTCCATTAACCAATCCTCAATCCATGCTAGTATATTACTCCTAATCCCATGAGCCCTAATTTTATTTAATAACCTCTTGTGTGACACCTTATCGAATGCCTTTTGAAAATCCAAATACACCACATCTGTTCTGCTCCCCTTATCTATTCTGCTAGTTAGAAGCTCAAAACACTAACAGATTCATCAAACATGATTTCTCTTTCATAAATCTGTGTTGACTCTGCCCAATCCTAGTCTTATTATTTTCTAAGTGCCCTAAATTCTAGCATTTTCCCTACTACTGATGTCAGGCTAACTGGTCTGTAGTTTCCAGTTTTCTCTCTCCCTCCTTTCTTAAACAGTGGGGTTACATTTGCTACCTTACAATCCGCGAATACCATTCTAGAATCTATGAATTTTGGAAGATGACAACCAATGCATCACTATTTCTATAGCCATCTCTTTCAAAGCCCTAGGATGTCGGCCATCAGGTCCAGGGGATTTATTGGCTTTCAGTCCCATTAATTTCACCAGTACCATTTTTTTTACTAATTCTAATTTCTTTCAGTTCCTCATTCTTGCTAGACCCTTGGTGATCCACTATTTCCAGCAAATTTTTTGTGTCTTTTTCTGTGAAGTCAGGCACAAAGTATTTGCTTAATTTCTCTGCCATTTACTTATTCCCCATTATAATTTTTCCTGTCTCAGCCTGTAAGGGACCCACATTTACATTCGCTAATCTGTTCCTTTTTTACATACCTATAGAAGCTTTTACAGTCTGTTTTTATGTCTCTCGCTAGTTTACTCTCATTCTATTTTCCCTTTCTTTATAGATGTCCATAGACATTCCAAAAATGCAGTGTGATCACTACAGCTAGCTCACTTACCTGAATGCCACTTGACAGACTGTGGCACAGGATCAATTAGTGTGGTTTGAAGCTTCTTTACACATCTGGCTTCAGACTGTAGGGAGGACTGTAAAGAGGAATAATATCAATTCAGTCTCACTGAACTTAGTAACACTGTCAAATTACAACAGTAAGTAGTCAATTATAGGAATCCTCAAACCAGCCTCCATGAAATATTCAATTTCATTTGACTTTAGCTTGAAAGTGCCCATGCAACCCAGAGACAAACCTCATCTAACCAAAGGATCTTCCACATGGATGCTAGTCTGCAGCAGCTTACATCCATTCAACTTGGACCGAGCCCTGGAGACTTGAAGCAAATTGACTCGGACCAGATTGTTTCTAGTTACAAAGCTCGAGTAAAAGCAATACAGTAGAAGTATTATCTACCTCTCTTTCCTCCTTTAAGGTGTTCCTTAAAATCTATCTCTTTGATCAAGCTTTTGGTCACCTGCTCTAATTTCTTCTTATGTAGCTTATGTTTTGTCTCATAATACTTCTGTGAAGCACCTTAGGATGTTTCACCACGTTAAAGGCGCTATATAAATAAACAGTGATTATTTGCACTAGTTTTTTTTGAGTGTCCTTCTGCACCTGCGTGCCCTGGATTCCGCCCCTAACGCATGCACACCATCATCCTCCCGCCCATGCGCAGACTCCTCGAACCCGACACCGGAAGTTGGGCATGAATTGTGAGCTGGAGCTGTGCCTCGCCTCGTGGAGCTCTGTCGCTTGTGTCTAGCTTTTGGATTATCTTCAGGACTTTTGCCTTGAATTTCGCTGTGATTGCACAAACATTTTGGAGAGAAAACATCGAAGGTGGGAGAGATACCGGGGGGGGGGGGGGGAAAAGAGAGAAGCACGCGCGACTGGGGGGGGGGAGAGAGAGAATCACGTGACCGCGGAGGGAAAGAGCACGCGACCGGGGGCGGGGGGAGAGCATGCGACCGGGGAGGGTGGGGGGAGAAAAAGAGCGCGCGACCGGGGAGAGGGGGGTGAAGAGCGCGTGACCGGGGGGGTTGGGGGGCGAAGAGCGCGTGACCGGGGGGGGGCGAAGAGCGCGCGACTGGGGAGAGGGGGGTGAAGAGCGCATGACCAGGGAGGGGGGGGGGGGGAGGGGGGGAGGTGGGGAAAGAGCATGTGACCGGGGGGGGGAGCGAAGAGCGCGCGACCGGGGAGGGGGGGGGGGGGGGGGGGCGAAGAGCGCACGACCGGGGAGGTGGGGAAGAGCGCACGACCGGGGGGGGGCCACAACCGGGAAGGGAAGTGTGTGGGGGGGGGCCGCGGGGCGAGAGCGCGCGATTAGGGCAGAGTGAGAGAGAGAGAGTGAGAGTGAGAGTGAGAGTGAGAGTGAGAGTGAGAGTGAGAGTGAGAGTGAGAGTGAGAGTGAGAGTGAGAGTGAGAGTGAGAGAGAGAGAGTGAGAGAGAGAGACTGGGGGAGAGAGAGGTGACACGCGGGAGAGAGGATCGGAGGGTGGTAGAGAGGGAACTCAGGGAAGATGGATCACGTTCTTCCAACCCCACGCCCTTTACACCCATACCTGATTTCTCAGAAAGCTCGGTCACTATTCACTTCATAACCAATAAATCTGCTAACAATCTGTGACCAACACACAATGCCCCATCTACGGTGCCGGGGGCAGCGGGTAAGGTCAGGAACTTGGGCTGGGCTGGGTCAGGAACTTGGTTGGGGTGGTCTATCCTGTCTGTAGTC
This sequence comes from Pristiophorus japonicus, assembly GCF_044704955.1. Lineage (NCBI taxonomy): Eukaryota > Metazoa > Chordata > Chondrichthyes > Pristiophoridae > Pristiophorus > Pristiophorus japonicus. The sequence goes on along the minus strand of NC_091980.1, from coordinate 76,354,699 downwards.
GACAGTCAGAATGGCTCGAATTACACTTTGCAAAGTCACTCAGAACTTGAGCTGGGCTGTTCTAATTACACATTCCAGACAAACTGCTGGGTGTGTCTTATCCTTCAAGAGGACCAATCAGCAATCGACTAATATGATCACGGAGACCTAAACAGAGCATTTGCTCGTCCATAAATAAAACTTATTGTTGTTGACGTAGCCTACACGGATTTTAGCAAAGCTTTTGACATGGTCCACATAGTAGACTGGTCAGAAAGGTAAAAGCCCATGGAATCCAGGGGAAAGTGGCAAGTTGAATCCAAAATTGGCTCAGTGGCAGTGGGTGTTTTTGTGATTGGAAGGCTGTTTCCAGTGGGGTTGCGCAGAACTCAGTACTAGGTCCCTTGTTTTCTTTTTAAATAAAAAGCAGGTAACTATAGACCAGTTAGCCTAACATCTGTGGTTGGGAAGATGTTGGAGTCCATTATTAAAGAAGCAGTAGCAAGACATTTGGAAAAGCAAAATTCGGTCAGGCAGAGTCAGCATGGATTTATGAAGGGGAAGCAGGTTTGACAAATTTGCTAGAATTCTTTGAGGATGTAACAAACAGGGTGGATAAAGGGGAACCAGTGGATGTGGTGTATTTGGACTTCCAGAAGGCATTTGACAAGGTGCTACATAAAAAGTTACTGCACAAGATAAAAGTTCACGGGGTTGGGGGCAATATATTAGCATGGATAGAGGATTGGCTAATGAACAGAAAACATAGAAACATAGAAAAAAGGTGCAGGAGTAGGCCATTCGGCCCTTCTAGCCTGCACCGCCATTCAATGAGTTCATGGCTGAACATGCAACTTCAGTACCCCATTCCTGCTTTCTCACCATACCCCTTGATTCCCCTAGTAGTAAGGACTTCATCTAACTCCTTTTTGAATATATTTAGTGAATTGGCCTCAACAACTTTCTGTGGTAGAGAATTCCACAGGCTCACCACTCTCTGGGTGAAGAAATTCCTCCTCATCTCAGTCCTAAATGGCTTCCCCCTTATCCTTAGACTGTGTCCCCTGGTTCTGGACTTCCCCAACATTGGGAACATTCTTCCTGCATCTAACCTGTCTAACCCCGTCAGAATTTTAAACGTTTCTATGAGGTCCCCTCTCATTCTTCTGAACTCCAGTGAATACAAGCCCAGTTGATCCAGTCTTTCTTGATAGGTCAGTCCCGCCATCCCGGGAATCAGTCTGGTGAACCTTCGCTGCACTCCCTCAATAGCAAGAATGTCCTTCCTCAGGTTAGGAGACCAAAACTGTACACAATACTCCAGGTGTGGCCTCACCAAGGCCCTGTACAATTGTAGCAACACCTCCCTGCCCTTGTACTCAAATCCCCTCTCCATGAAGGCCAACATGCCATTTGCTTTCTTAACCGCCTGCTGTACCTGCATGCCAACCTTCAATGACTGATGTACCATGACACCCAGGTCTCTTTGCACCTGCCCTTTTCCTAATCTGAGTCGAGATAAATGGTTCATTCTTGGGTTGGCAATCAGTAACTAGTGGGGTGCCGCAGGTATCAGTGCTAGGACCCCAACTATTTACAATCTATATTAACGACTTGGAAGAAGGGACCGAGTGTAACGTAGCCAAGTTTGCTGACGATACAAAGATGGGAGGAAAAGCAATGTGTGAGGAGGACACAAACAATCTGCAAAAGGACATAGACAGGCTAAGTGAGCGGGCAAAAATTTGGCAGATGGAGTATAATGTTGGAAAATGTGAGGTCATGCACTTTGGCAGAAAAAAATCAAAGAGCAAGTTATTATTTAAATGGAGAAAGATTGCAAAGTGCTGCAGTACAGCGGGACCTAGGAATACTTGTGCATGAAACACAAAAGGTTAGTATGCAGGTGCAGCAGGTGATCAGGAAGGCCAATTGAATATTGGCCCTTAATCCAAAGGGGATGGAGTAGAAAAGCATGGAAGTCTTGCTACAGTTATACAGGGTATTGGTGAGGCAACACCTGGAATACTGTGTGCAGTTTTGGTTTCCATGTTTATGAAAGGAAAGACTTGCTTTGGAGACAGTTCTTAGAAGGTTCACAAGGTTGATTCTGGAGATGAGGGGGTTGACTTATGAGGAAAGGTTAAGTAGGTTGGGCCTTTACTCACTGGAATTCAGAAGAATGAGAGGTGATCTTATCGAAACGTATAAGATTATGAGGGGGCTTGATTAGGTGGATGCAGAGAGGATGTTTCCACTGATGGGGGAGACTAGAACTAGAGGGCATAATAGAATAAGGCGCCGTCCATTTAAAACTGAGATGAGGAGCAATTTCTTCTCTCAGAGGGTTGCAAATCTGTGGAATTCACTACCTCAAAGAGCTGTGGAAGCTGGAACACTGAATAAATTTAAGACAGAAATAGACAGTTTCTTAAACAATAAGAGAATAAGGGGTAATGGAGAGTGGGCAGGGAAGTGGACCCGAGTCCATGATCGGGTCAGCCATGATCGTATTAAATGGCGAAGCAGACTCGAGGGGCCGTATGGCCTATTCCTGCTCCTATTTCTTATGTTCTTGTATATCAATGATTTAGACTTCAACATAAGGGGCATGATTAAGAAGTTTGCAGATGTTACAAAAATTGGCTGTGTGGTTGATAGTGAGGAAGAAAGCTGTAGACTGCAGGAAGATATCAATGGACTGGGCATGTGGGCAGAAAAGTGGCAAATTAAATTTAATCTGGAGAAGTGTGAGATAATGGGCTCAAGTTTCGGCCGGAGTTGCTCCTATTTTTTTTGGAGCAACTAGTTTGGAATGGAGCATCCTAGAAATGACAATTCTCGGCATTTGGTTTGCTCCAGTTCTAGTGAATTAGAATAGTTCCATTTCAGAACAGATTTTTTTTTCCAAAAGGGGGCACATCCAGCCATTTATGCCTGTTTTGCAAGTTTAGGCAGCGAAAACTTACTCCAAACTAACTTAGAATGGAGTAAGTGTAGATTTTTGAACGCTGAAAAAAACCTTGCCTACACTTAGAAATCAGGCGTAGGGAACGGGAGATGGGGGGGGCGGGTGGGGGTTTACAAACATTAAACACTTCACTTTTACAAATAGCTATCGTCAATAATAAATGATAAATCAATAAATAAATCAATAAATCAATCAGAAAGAATAAAAAAATTTAAATATATATTTTTTAAAAATCAATCAATAAACAAAAAAATATTTCACCAACTGCAGCACCAGGGAGAAGGGTGGGGCGGAGAGAAGAAGAGGGGGGGGGAGAAGAAGAGGGGGGGGGAGAAGAAGAGGGGGGGGGAGAAGAAGAGGGGGGGGGAGAAGAAGAGGGGGGGGAGAAGAAGAGGGGGGGGGAGAAGAAGAGGGGGGGGGGAGAAGAAGAGGGGGGGGGAGAAGAAGAGGGGGGGGAGAAGAAGAGGGGGGGGAGAAGAAGAGGGGGGGGAGAAGAAGAGGGGGGGGAGAAGAAGAGGGGGGGGAGAAGAAGAGGGGGGGGGGGGGAGAAGAAGAGGGGGGGGGAGAAGAAGAGGGGGGGGAAGAGGGGGGGGAAGAAGGGGGGGGGGAAAGACGAAATGTGAGGGAGAAGAGGGGGGAAGAAGAGGGGGGTGGAAAAAGAGGGGGGTGGAAAGAAGAGGGGGGGGAAGAAGAGGGAGGGGAGAGGGGGGAAGAAGAGGGGGGGGAAGAAGAGGGGGGGGGGAGAAGAGGGGGGGAAGAAGAGGGGGGGGAAGAAGAGGGGGGGAAGAAGAGGGGGGGGAAGAAGAGGGGGGGAAGAAGAGGGGGGGAAGAAGAGGGGGGGAAGAAGAGGGGGGGAAGAAGAGGGGGGAGAAGAGGGGGGGAAGAAGAGGGGGGGAAGAAGAGGGGGGGAGAAGAGGGGGGGAAGAAGAGGGGGGGGAAGAAGAGGGGGGAGAAGAGGGGGGGGAAGAAGAGGGGGGGAAGAAGAGGGGGGGGAAGAAGAGGGGGGGGAAGAAGAGGGGGGGGAAGAAGAGGGGGGGAAGAAGAGGGGGGGAAGAAGAGGGGGGGAAGAAGAGGGGGGGAAGAAGAGGGGGGAAGAAGAGGGGGGGAAGAAGAGGGGGGGAAGAAGGGGGGGGGAAGAAGGGGGGGGAAGAAGAGGGGGGGAAGAAGAGGGGGGGGAAGAAGAGGGGGGGGAAGAAGAGGGGGGAAGAAGAGGGGGGAAGAAGAGGGGGGGAAGAAGAGGGGGGGAAGAAGAGGGGGGGAAGAAGGGGGGGGAAGAAGGGGGGGGGAAGAAGAGGGGGGGGGGAAGAAGAGGGGAGGAAGAAGAGGGGGAGGGAAGAAGAGGGGGAGGGAAGAAGAGGGGGAGGGAAGAAAAGGGGGAGGGAAGAAGAGGGGGAGGGAAGAAGAGGGGGAGGGAAGAAGTGGGGGAGGGAAGAAGTGGGGGGGGGAAGAAGTGGGGGGGGGAAGAAGTGGGGGGGGGGGAAGAAGTGGGGGGGGGAAGAAGTGGGGGGGAAAGAGAGGAAGAGCGGAGGAAAGGGAGGAGGGGAGGGGAGAGGAGGAGGGGGGAGGGGAGAGGAGGAGCGGGGGAGGGGAGAGGAGGAGCGGGGAGGGGAGAGGAGGAGCGGGGGAGGGGAGAGGAGGAGCGGGGGGAGGGGAGAGGAGGAGCGGGGAGGGGAGGGGAGGAGAGGGGGGAGGGGAGAGGAGGAGCGGGGGAGGGGAGAGGAGGAGCGGGGGAGGGAGAGGAGGAGGGGAGAGGAGGAGCGGGGGAGGGGAGAGGAGGAGCGGGGGAGGGAGAGGAGGAGCGGGGGAGGGGAGAGGAGGAGCGGGGGAGGGGAGAGGAGGAGCGGGGGAGGGGAGAGGAGGAGCGGGGGAGGGGAGAGGAGGAGCGGGGGAGGGGAGAGGAGGAGCGGGGGAGGGAGAGGAGGAGCGGGGGAGGGGAGAGGAGGAGCGGGGGAGGGGAGAGGAGGAGCGGGGGAGGGGAGAGGAGGAGCGGGGGAGGGGAGAGGAGGAGCGGGGGAAGGGGAGAGGAGGAGCGGGGGAGGGGAGGAGGAGGAGCGGGGGAGGGGAGGAGGAGGAGCGGGGGAGGGGAGGAGGAGGAGTGGGGGAGGGGAGGAGGAGGAGCGGGGGAGGGGAGGAGGAGGAGCGGGGGAGGGGAGAGGAGGAGCGGGGGAGGGGAGAGGAGGAGCGGGGGAGGGGAGAGGAGGAGCGGGTGAGGGGAGAGGAGGAGCGGGGGAGGGGAGAGGAGGAGCGGGGGAGGGGAGAGGAGGAGCGGGGGAGGGGAGAGGAGGAGCGGGGGAGGGGAGAGGAGGAGCGGGGGAGGGGAGAGGAGGAGCGGGGGAGGGGAGAGGAGGATCGGGGGAGGGGAGAGGAGGAGCGGGGGAAGGGAGAGGAGGAGCGGGGGAGGGGAGAGGAGGAGCGGGGGAGGGGAGAGGAGGAGCGGGGTTGCCGCCGACACAGACATCTCTTCGGTCGGGGCCCACCCCCAGCGAGATGAGAGTCAGGCGAGCCCCACCGCCAGCGACGATGAAGCTGGGTTCCGCCGAGGACTTCGGGCTTCAGACGAGGCCCGCCCCCAGTGAGAGGCCACAGGCCCCGCCGACGATGACGCCGGCTCCAACGAGGACTTCGGGGGAGGCCCGCCCCCAGCAGGAGGTCGGGCGGGTGGGCACTGGCGCCGCCGCTGCCGGGCTCCCAAGAGGACTTCGGGCGGGGCCGCCCCCTGCGAGAGGGCGGGCGGGCCCTACCGTCGAGGTAAGATGCGTCAGGCCACTCGGCCCGGAATAGGGGCGACGTCCCTTCAGCCAGGGATAGGGTCATCGCCCCGGAGACACAACACGCTGGGAGGGCCGGGAGCTACTGCGCATGCGTGCAGCCTCCACTGCGCACGTGCGCAGCTGCCAGCACTGTTTTTGTAGCTACGCCCCCAGCAGCTCCTGCTGCGCCGCGCCGAGGTGGAATGGGCCTACAGATATCGGAGAATCGCGAGGTAAGTATTCGCCGCAATTTTTGTTCTATAAATTAGGCGGGCCTCTATGATGTGCGCCGTTCCAGTGGGCGTCCGAAACTTGAGTCCAATGTATTTGGGGATGGCTAACAAGGAAAGGGAATACACAATAAATGGTAGGATACTGAGAAGTGTAGAGGAACAGAATGACCTTGAAGTGCATTGTCCACAGATCCCTGATGGTAGTAGGACAGGTAGATAAGGTGGTTAAGAAGGCATTCGGGATATTTTCCTTTATTAGCCAAGGCATATAATGTAACAACAGGGAGGTTTTGCTTGAAATGTATAAAACACTCGTTAGGCCACAGCTAGAAACTGTGTAAAGTTCTGGTCACAAATTATATGGGGCCTAGATAGAGTGGATAGGAAGGACATTTCTCTTAGCAGAGAGGTCAATAAACAGGAGGCACAGATTTAAAGTAATTGGTAGAAGGATTAGAGGGGAGTTGAGGTGAACTTTTTTCACCCAGAGGTTGTTGAGGATCTGGAATTCACTGCCTGAAAGGGTGGTACAGGCAGAAACCTTCATTGCATTTAAAAAGTACTTTGATATGCTTGTGAAGTGTTGTAACCTACAAGGCTAGGGAACCAAGAGCTAAAAATTGAGTATCGGCTGGATAAATCTTTTTCGACTAGCAGACACGATGGGGCGAACAGCCTCCTTCTGCCACTTTTGAAACATAGAAAATAGGAGCAGGAGTAGGCCATTCGGCCCTTCGAGTCTGCACCGCCATTCAATATGATCATGACTGATCCTCTATCTCACCACCATGTTCCCGCTTTTCCCCCATAGCCCTTGATGCCTTTTGTTTCTAGAAATCTATCTATCTTCCTCTTAAATATATTCAGTGACTTGGCCTCCACAGCCTTCTGTGGTAGAGAATTCCACAGGTTCACCACCCTCTGAGTGAAAAAATTTCTCCCCATCTCGGTCCTAAATTTCCTACCCCGTATCCTGAGACTGTGACCACTTGTTGTAGACTTCTCCTCCAGGGGAAACATCCTCCCCGCATCCAGTCTATCCAACCCAGTCAGAATTTTATATGTTTCAATGAGATCCCCTCTCATTCTTCTAAACTCTAGTGAATACAGGCCTAGTTGACCCAATCTCTCCTCATAAGACAGTCCTGCCATCCCAAGAATCAGTCTGGTGAGCCTTCGCTGCACTCCCTTTATGGCAAGTATATCCTTTCTTCGGTAAGGAGACCAAAACTGCACACAATACTCCACTCCAGGTGCAGTCTCACCAAGGCTCTGTATAACTGTAGTAAGACATCCTTGCTTCTGTACTCAAATCCTCTTGCAATGAAGGCCAACATACCATTTGACTTCCTAAATGCTTGCTGCACACACCTGCATGTTTGCTTTCAATGACTGGTGTACAAGGACACCCAGGTACCTCTGTACATCGACACTTCCCAAGCCATCATCATTTAAATAATACTTTGTCCTTATGTTTTTCCTACCAAAGTGGATAACTTCACATTTATCCACGTTATACTGCATCTGCCATGTGTTTGCCTACTCACTCAACCTATCCAAATCGCCTTGCAGCATCTTTGCATCCTCCTCACAACTCACAATCCCACCTAGTTTTGTGTTGTCAGCAAACTTGGAAATATTACGTTTGGTTCCCTCATCCAAATCATTTATATATATTGTGAATAGCTGGGGCCCCAAGCACTGATCCCTGTCGTGTGGTACCCCACTAGTCACTGCCCGCCACCCCGAAAAAAACTCGTTTATTTCTACTTTCTGTTTCCTGTCAATCAATTTTCAATCCATGCCAATACATTATCCCCAATCCTATGTGCTTTAATTTTGCACACTAACTTCTTGTGTGGGACTTTGTCAAAGGCCTTCTGAAAATCCAAATACATTACATCCATTGGTTCTTCCTTATCTATTCTATCAGTTACGTCCTCAAAAAAACTCCAGTAGGTTTGTCAAACATGATTTTCCTTTCATAAATCCATGTTGATTTTGTTTAATCCCGTTGATATTATCTAAGTGTGCCGTTATCACAAGCTTTATAATAGACTCCAGCATTTTCCCTACTACTGATGTCAGACTAACTGGTCTGCAGTTCCCTGTTTTCTCTCTCCCTCCTTTTTTAAATAGTGGGGTTACATTTGCCACCCTCCAATCTGCGGGAACTGTTCCATAATCTATAGAATTTTGGAAGATGACAACCAATGCATCTACTATTTCCATGGCTACCTCTTTTAGTACTCTGGGATGCAGATCATCAGGCCCTGGGGATTTATCTGCCTTCAGTCCTATTAAGTTTCTCCAGCACTATTTTCTTACTAATCATCATTTCCTTTAATTCCTCTTACTTACTAGACCCTTGGTTCCCCAGCATTTCTGGGACGTTATTTGTGTCCTCTTCCGTGAAGACAGAACCGAAGTGTTTATTTAATTGTTCTGCCATTTCCTTGTTCCCCATTACAAATTCTCCCGTTTCGGTCTGTAAAGGACCTACATTTGTCTTCACTAATCTTTTTCTTTTTATGTACTTGTAGAAACTTTTGCAGTCGGTTTTTATGTTCCTTGCAAGTTTACTCTCATACTCTATTTTTCCCCTCTTAATCAATCTCTTGGTCCTTTTTTGCTGAATTCTAAACTGTTCCCAATCCTCAGGCTTGCTACTTTTTCTGGCAACTTTGTATAACTCCTATTTGGATCTAATGCTATCTTTAATTTCTTTTGTTACCCATGGTTAGACCACTTTTCCTTTTGTGTTTTTACGCCAGAAAGGAATGTATAACTGTTGCAATTCATGCATTCGTTCTTTAAATATTAAGAAGAATAGAAGAAAGTTCCTGTGAAGGCACAGGATAGATCCTGTACTGAAAGCAACTTGCAGAATGGTTTTCTATTTCTTGTGGGCTTGCCATCAGAAACTTACCTTCATTCAGGACCAGTGAAGATTCTTTTTGCGACTTTTGGAAACTAAAACTCACCTAGAGTCATCGAATGGTTACAGCACAGGTGGCCGCGATTTGGTCCATCAAGCCCCTGCCAGCTCTCGGCAAGAGCACTTCAGCTAATCCCACTCCCCCTGCTTTCCCTGTAGCCCTGCAATTTATTTTCCTTCAGGTACTTATCCAATTCCCTTTTGAAAGCCACGATTGAATCTGCCTCCACCACCCTTTCAGGCAGTGCATTCCAGATCATAACCACTCGCTGCGTAAATTTTTTTCCCTCATGTCGCCTTTGGTTCTTTTGACAATCACCTTAAATCTGTGCCCTCTGGTTCTCGAACCTTCCACCAATGGGAACAGTTTCTCTCTATCTACACTGTCTAGACTCCTCATGATTCTGAACACCTTTATCAAATCTCCTCTCAACCCTCTCTGCTCTAAGGAGAACAACCCCAGCTTCTCCAGTCTATCCACGTTACTGAAGTCCCTCATCCCTGGAACCATTCTTGTAAATCTTTTCTGCAGCCTCTCTCAGACTTTCACATCCTTCCTAAAGTGCGGTGTCCAGAATTGGACACAATATTCCATTTGAGCCGAAACAGTGTTTTATAAAGGGCCATCATAACTTCCTTGTCTTTGTACTCTATGCCTCTGGTGAGCTTTAGATCAGTTTCTAAACATTTGGGAGTAAATTGCATCCTATCTGAAAATCTACCCACCAATTTCATATAGTCACGTGGATTACAACTCAGCACTGGCATAAACATAAGAAATAAGGAGCAGAAGTCGGCCATTTGGCCCCTCAAGCCTGCTCCGCCATTTAATAAGATCATGGCTGATCTGATCCTGGCCTCAACTCCACTTCCCCGCTCGCTTCCCATAACCACTTGACCCCCTTATCATTCAAAAATCTGTCTTATCTCCACCTTAAATATATTCAATGACCCAGCCTCCACAGCTCCCTGGGGTAGAGAATTCCAAACATCCACAACCCTCAGAGAAGAAATTCCTACTTCTATCTTAAATGGGCGAACCCTTATTCTGAAACTATGCCCCAGTTCTAGATTCCCCCTTGAGGGGAAACATCCTCTCTGCATCTAGCCCGTCAAGCTCCCTCAGAACCTTATATGTTTCAATAAGATCACCCCTCAATCTTCTAAACTCCAATGAGTATAGGCACAACCTGCTCAACCTTTCTTCATGACAACCCTTTCATCTCAGGAATCAACCTAGTGAACCTTCTCTGAACTGCCTCCAATGCAAGTATATCCTTCCTTAAATAAGGAGACCAAAACTGTATGCAGTACTCCAGGTGTGGTCTTACCAACGCCCTGTACAGTTGGAGCAGGACTTCCCTGCTTTTATATTCCATCCCCCTTGCAATAAAGGCCAACATTCCATTTGCCTTCCTGATTGCTTTTTGTGTTTCATGTACAAGAACCCCCAGATCCCTCTATACTGCAGCATTTAAAGTTATGTGCTTTTTTATTTCTCTTACCAAAGTGGATAACCTCACATTTTCAGACATTATACTCCATCTGCCAAATTTTTGCCCACTCACTTGAGCCTATCTATATCCCTTTGGCCTCCTCACAACTTGCTTTCCCACTGTAAGGGTTTACATGTTTCGTGATCAGGGCACAGCAAGAGGCCACGGACTGAAATGGTTTAAAACAAAAACCTGTGGGACTGTGGGAGAAAGAGCGTCAGCCTGGGGCAGGTGGTGACTCATAACTGATTAATGCAATTTCTGGGGTCAGGAGCGAGACCCGATTAACATCGAGACAAAGAGTTTTGATACAATCAAGCAGAGAAGCCCATGGATTAATTGGACGGAGGGGAAAAACCAGTTCCCTATGGAGACTACAAGTCTGTGAATATCCAGGACCACAAAGGATCCCACAAGGCATGCATTTTGGATAGGGAGGCATAAAAGATAAGGAGTTATCTTTGGTCCTGCCGATTCCGTGCATAGATAAGTGGTGGAAGCAACAGTTAATGAGGTGCAAATTGTGGCCATCCAAACAGATCCAAACCCATCATTACAGACATCGAAACTCATCCAGACGCATTAACTGAAAGCAGCCCAGCAGGAGACTTGTATAATCGAATTGATATATATGAAGGAGCTCACAGAAGTAAAACATCTCAGAACAACAGGTCAAAGGAAAAACAAACACGATGGGGAACAACGGAAAGAAGAACAAGGGAGAGACGATGAGAAGCAAACATAAGCAGGAGGAGAGACACGTGGAGAAGCAAGCAGCCGGGACCCACCATGTTTTTGAGCTCCACGAACCTACAATCGACAACAGCAGCAACTGGCTGGATGGGTGATTGTATGTCTTCGGTCAATCTCTAAGAAGTCTTGTTCTGGAATTTTTATTTGTTTTTTTGTGGAATAAACTTAAAGTTGGGTTTAAGCCAAAACTTTGTGTTACGTGGAGTCCTTCCTGTAATTCCCGAGGTCTATGAATCCAAGTAGAGTGGAAAACGAACACCCTACAACACCTATCTTTGTATCATCCGCAAATTTGGCTACGTTACACTCGGTCCCTTCATCCAAGTCATTAATATAAATTGTAAATAGTTGAGGCCCCAGCACTGATCCCTCTAGCACCCCACTAGTTACAGTTTGCCAACCTCTCTGTTTTCTGTTCGTTATCCAATCCAATCCTCTATCCAGCTAATATATTACCCCCAAACCCGTGAGCTCTTATCTTGCGCAGTAATCTTTTATGTGGCACCTTTATCCACTCTGCTCGTTACATCCTCAAAGAACTTGTCAAACATGATTTCCCTTTCATAAAACCATGCTAACTCTGCTTGACTACATTTTGGTTTTCTAAATGTCCTGCTACTATTTCCTTAATGATGGATGCCAGCATTTTCTCAATGACAGATGTTAGGCTAACTGGTCTATAGTTTCCTGCTTTCTGTCTCCCTCCTTTCTTAAATAAGGGCGTTACATTTGCTGTTTTCCAATCTGTTGGGACCGCTCCAGAAAATCCAGGGAATTTTGGTAGATTGCAACCAATGTATCCACTATCTCTGCATCCACTTCTTTTAAGACCCTAAGATGCATGCCATCAGGTCCAGGGGACGTCCACCTTTAGTCCCATTAGTTTGCCTGGTACTTTATCTCTAGTGATAGATATTGTTTTAAGCACCCCCCCTCTCCCCCAATAGCTCCTCATCAGTTATTGGGATGTTTTTAGTGTCTTCTACCGTGAAGATCGATACAAAATATTTGTTCAAAGTTTCTGCCATTTTCCTGTTTCCCCATTATTAATTTCCCAGTCTCATCCTCTAAGGGACCAACATTTACTTTAGCTACTCGCTTCCTTTTTATATACTTGTAGAAGCTCTTACTGTCTGTTTTTATATTTCTTGCTATTTTACTCTCATATGCTATCTTCTCTGCCTTGATCATTTTTTTAGTCATCCTAAAAATGTCCCAATCCTCTGGCCTTCCACTGTTCTTTGCAACATTGTATGCCTTTGTTTTCAATTTGATACCATCCTTTACATCCTTAGTTAGCCAGGGATGGTTCATCCTTCTCTTAAGAGTCTTTGTTTCTCACTGGAATATATCTTTGTTGAGAGTTATGAAATATCTCCTGAAATGTTTGCCACTGCTTTTCTACAGTCTTACCCTTTAATATATATTTCCCAGTCAACTTTAACCAACTCTGCCTTCATACCTTTGTAATTACCTTTATTTAAGTTCAGGACACTAGTTTGAGACTCAGCTTTCTCACCCTCAAACTGAATTTGAAATTCTACCATGCTGTGATCACTCTCCCCAAGAGGATCCTTCACTAATTAATCCAGACTCGTTACACATTACCAGATCTAGAATAATCTGCTCCCTGTCGGTTCCACAACGTATTGTTCCAAGAAACCATCCCGCATACACTTTATGAACTCTTCCTCAAGGCTATCGTTGCCAATTTGACTTGTCCAATCAATATAAAGATTAAAATCGCCCATGATTATTGCTGTACCTTTCTTATAAGCCTCCATTATTTCTTGATTAATACTCTGTCGTACAGTGTGGATACTGTTTGGGGGCCTGTAGACCACCCCCACCAGTGACTTCTTTCCCTTATTACTTCTTATCTCTACCCAAACTGATTCTACATCGTGATCTTCTGAGCCAATATAATTTCTCACTGCTGCACTGATCTCATCCCTTATTAACAGAGCTATCCCACCTTCTTTTCCTTTCTGCCTATCCTTACGAAATGGCAGATACCCCTGAATATTCATTTCACATCCTTGGTCACCTTGCAACTACACCTCTATAATGGCAATCAGATCATACTCATTTATTTCTATTTGTGCCGCCAATTCATCTATCTTATTACGAATGCTTCCTGCGTTCAGATATAGAGCTTTTAATTTTGTCTTGTGTGTATACGCTCTGTTCCTTCCTGTCACACTCTGGTTGTCATTACCCCTATCGCTAACCCTGCACTTTTGCCTTCTCCTTTCCCTTTAACTTTTTTAATTTCCGCTCACCGGAACCCTGCCCGCCCCCCCCCCCACTGTTTAGTTTAAAGCCCTATCTGCAGCTTTAGTTATTCGATTCGCCAGGATACTGGCCCCAGCCTGGATCAAATGTCGTCCGCCCTGACGGAACAGCTCCCTTACATTACAATAATCTACAAAGTATTGTGATGCTGTAGTACTATGCTTTTGTTACTTTGTGACATGGACTTCGGAAATGATGGCCATAAAATACCATAACAATACAATTTATTTCATCCCACAGATCCAGAGCCCAAAACGTCACGGCAAAAAACTTGAGGACGTGTAGAATCTTGAACCACTGGCGAACAGTTTATATAACTCTTCCATATGTTCAGTTTGTGAAACATTCAAAACATTGTAATGATTTTTTTAAAGTCAGGATACTTACCTTAAATGAATGATGAAGGTCTCGTTTGAATTTCTTCTTTGGAACAAACAGCTGATCAAAATCTTCTGTTGATTCCAACAGCTTCTTAGTTGGTTTTCTCTGACGCTTTCCATCAGCATTTTCTATAACAGAGCGAATAGATCAGTTTCTTATAGCTTTTTGTGTCACTCTGAAACTGAGTGACATTTGAAATCTGACAGTATGAAAAAATCCAGTTAACTGATCAGAGAGAAAATACATATTTACATTTACATATTTTCCAGTGTGAACATGTAATATAAAATGCTAGATTCTTGATAATTCATCATCCAAAAATAAAACAGAATGTGGAGAAATCATATCATTGTTTTATGAGTTCTGATTTAAACTGAAAACAGGGCAAATTCAGAGGTTGTGCTCTTGGCACAGCATCTCACATTGGACGAGGGCGGGGTGAGTCAAGTGATTATGCTTCCATGCTGGGAATGCAGCCTTGCTGACTTTTCCTAACATCTTAGCTTTGAAGCTAGCACTGATTGTATATCAAAGAAGACATAAGAATATAAGAATTAGGAGCAGGAGAGGCCATTTCAGCCCCTCGAGCCTACTCCGCCATTCTTGAGATCATAGCTGATCTTCTACCTCATCGCCACTTTGCTGCACTATCCCTATATCCCTTGATTCCCTTAATATCCAAAAAATCTATCAATCTCTGTCTTGAATATACTCAAAGACTGAGCCTTCACAGCCCTCTGAGGTAGAGAATTCCAGAGATTTACCACCCTCTGAGTAAAGAAGTTTCTCCTCATCTCAGTCCTAAATGGCCTACCCCTTATTCTGAGACTATGACCCCTGGTTCTAGACTCCTCAACCAGAGGAAACATCCTTCAAGCCCTGTAAGAATTTTAGTCTAAGTTTAGTCTAGTTTAAGACCTTAATAAATATAGATCACCTACCTTTAGTTTATCTTTCTTACGAAAACATACTCCACATATAACGGCTAAGTTAAATCACACAAGATGAATAAAATTTTCAACTGCAACCCCCGATATTCCCTTACTGCATTAAATTAAGAGAACAAAGGAAAATAGCACCAATGTGGATTTTCAGGATGCTTGGTGCTACAGCAAGATCTAAAGGTACAATAAAGTTGCAAGCCAAATGGCCACAGTTGTGATTGTGGCATTAGCATACAAAATGTTTCAATTTCCCATTGTAAGCCTATTTCTGGACTGTAACAATATTGTAACCAACAAATGCTGAAATCCCTGCTTTTTAAACTGGTCCCGTCATCAGCCACACCATCAGTCAGAACCTAACTAGTTGGCTGCTAACAATTCAGTTGTATGGGATCTTGATGGGCTGATTAAAAGAACAGAAATTTGAAGATGCAGTTCTTCATCTTTCAATAAGTCATGAAAATGACCATCAATTTTTCTGCCTAAATATTAAAAGGGGAATAAAGTGTACAGTAATCTGCCCTGAAAGGGGATCAACCAGCCAACCAGATTAATTGCCCTGCCAACACATGGAGCAAGGTTGCAGGAGCCTCTTCTTCTGAAGCATAGAATATACAGCACAGAAACAGGCCATTCAGCACAACTAGTCTGTTCTGGTGTTTTTATTCACGAGTTTCCTCCCATTCCATCTGCTTCATCTTCAGCACATCTCTCTATTCCGTTTTCTCCCTTGTACGCTTGTACTTTCCTTTTGCAAGCATCTAAGCTATTTGCCTCAACCACTTCCTGTGGTAGGGAGTTCCACATTCTAACCACTCTATGTGTAAAGAAATTTCTCTTTATTTCCTATTGGATTTACTATCTTACTATTGGAGTAACTATCTTTCATTATGGCCCCTGCTTTTGGATTCTAACACAAACAGAAACATTCTCTCCACATCGACCCTGTCCAACCCAGTCATAACTTAAAAGACCTCTACAAGGTCACCTCTGTCTTCTCTTTTATAAAGGAAAAGCCCCAACCGGTTCAATCTTTCCCAATAGCTGTAATCTCTTAGTTCTGGTACCATCCTTGTAAATCTTGTTTTTGCATTCTCTCGACTGCTTCTATGTCCTTTTTATGGTATGTAGACCAGAACTGTGCACAGTACTCTATGTGCAGCCTGACCAGGATCCTATACAAGTTTACCAGAACTTCACTACTTTTAAATTTCCCTAGAAATAAATGCCAGTGCTTTGTTAGCATTTTTAATTGCTTTGTTGACCTGTGATGCTGCTTTTAATGATTTGTTCACTTGTATCCCTAGATCCCGTTGCTCTTCCAGCCCATTCAGTTTCTAATCTTTTTTTAAAAAAAAGTGTAGGTGATGTTTCTATTTTTCCTGCCAAAGTGCATCACCTCACATTTATCGACGTTAAAGTTCATTTGCCACTTCACTGCCCAGTCTGCAAGTTTTCTAATGTCTTCTTATTTAATGTTGCATTCGTCCTTAGTGTTGTCCAAATTACTTTTTCTCACTCCAATCTTCTCTATATTCTTATATTCAATATACTGAAATCAGTAACAATGAGCTTTATTTGACGAGAACATTGTGGTAAAGGGGCTTTTCATTAACAGCCACATTTCTCTGCATGGAGAACTCCCTGCAAGTAGTAACACACCCCAGGTGACCTCTGCAAATACTGACACAATCCCAAGGATCCTCGCAAATATTGAAGCACCCCTGCCACCACTGCAAATATTGGTACAATCTGAGGGCATGCTGCAAATATTAACACACCCTAGAGGATCCCTTTCACATACTGATACAATTTTGTGGACTCCTTATAATTATTGAGTCACCTGAGGGGATGCCTTGCAAATATTTAGACCCCAATGCACTGATAACACATTCCTAGGCAACCTCCACATATACTGACATAATCCTGCAAACACACTCCATGGAAACCCAAGCAAGTATTAACACACTCCCAGGGAATTAACGGGGCGGATCTTGCTGGAGTAGGGCATCTCGCAGTGTATGCCGTTAGTTAGACTTTTTGATGCACACCTTCAGCTCAAATTCTTTTTGTGTCATTAACTTGTGGAAGTGGGAGTCTATAATGGAATGGCAAGGGTCAACAGTGTATCTCCTTAACCAATGAGGTTTAAGGATTGAGAAAGAAAGGTGTGATTTAAAGTCGAATCAAGTACAGAAAGAGAAATAGAGGGAAATAAAGATTTAAGAGAGATAAAAGGAACAGAAAGGAAAAGTAAGAAAACATTTTTTAAATGCAAAATCTCTATAAAAACAATTTACTACATGCAGGAATGAGATTGAACAGTTTAAATTGTTCCCTTTCAGTGCCAGAAAGGTTGATTTCCACTGCATTAACAATTATCATGTCATTAGAAAGGAACTTATGCTGTAAGTTTCACCCTTAACTTTCTGCAGCAAGTTTAATGGACAATTATGTGCAAATCTAGCAAATTCTTATCAATAACGGGAGGCTAAGGGCGAGATGCTGTTTGGTCGAAGCAAACAGCGGAGCAGCATAAATGGACCACCAAGTTATGGACATTCACAACTCATGGCTTATCTCTTAAATCTCCTGAACTTGCTGACCAAGTCGCACAATAATAACGCCGTGTGACGATAACACGCCGTTAGTTTTGCAGCAAGATCCGGCCATTAAGATACTTGAGGGGAATCCCTGCAAATATGGACACACTCCAGGGATTCAGCTGCAAATGTCAACATTGCATGAGAAGTCCTGTGTTGAACTTCTGCCAAATATACTCTCCATCACAAAATTCACCCTGCACCCACAGTGAAATCCCCACCAACAGCACTCACTATGCACCTCACAACCAATTCCACCTCCGTAACATTGACTGTCCTTCTTAGCCCCTGCCTCAGCAAACCTAATCCATGCTTTTATCACCTCCAGACTCGACTATTCCAATGCTCTCCTGGCTGGCCTCATCTCCTCCACCATCCATACGCTTTGTCTCATCCAACACACTTCTGCCCATATCTTATCCCACACTACACTTCCTTTTCTCTTGCTCCCACCCTGACCATTCAATCCTGTCGTCATGCCTCCTTTCATCACTCCTCTCTTGGATACCCTACCCTCCCAAATCCCTAGACCAATCCTTCTTTACTCTTCGACCTTCCTACTCTCCTGCCGCCGTCCAGGCATGACTTCCTCATAGATAAGCCTACAGTACCTCTCTTGGCATCCTATGAAGGGCCCATCGAGGCAATCGTCACTGCCTCATTACGAGCAGCAACCCCAACTGTCCCCATCCTACTCTCTCACCAACTTTCCCACCCAGTGCGCCCACTGGGGGCTAATCTTGCCAATATTCTCCCCGTTCAAATCACCCCACCCCACCTTACCCAGCGCTGATCCTGTGGACGCTGTCAGTGGGGCAGCTATCACCGAGCCTCTCTGCATCTCCCTCCAGAATATCTGTTCGCTTGTGAAAAAGGCCCTTCCCATCCATGCGCTTATTGTGGATGATGGCATCGACATCATGGTCCTGATGGAAACTTGGTTGAGGGGCGATGACACCTTACCCTTAAATGAAGCCTCTTCGCCTGGCTATACCTGCCACCACTTGCTTCGCTTAGACCGCTGTGATGGCAGTGTGGCTCTCATCATCAAATCACACGTTGGTCTGTCCCCCTACTCCTCTGGCACTTTCCCCTGAGCATTTCACTTTATTCCACCTCTCATTTAAAATTCTCGTTCTATACTGCCCACCCAAGTAGCATAAAAATGTTATTACCGATATTTCTTCACTACTTTCCTCCCTCTGCACCGAGCGACTTCTCAACCTCGGTAATTTCAACCTCCATCTCAATTCATCATGCTCTCTCTCCTCTGAATTCACTAGCCTCCTATCCTCCCTTAATCTCTCCCACCATGTAAACTCCCCAACCCATCTTCATGGCCACCCCTTCGACCTTGCCATCTCTCATGGCCTCGCTACTCCCATCGTGTCAATCACAGATAAGGCCATCTCTGACCACTCCCTTTTAATCACTCTCCACCCACATCACCCTTCCAGCCCCCCACACCCCCAACTCTTTCTCCTTTTATGTCCTCCTCTGGAAAGAATTCTCTCCCTATTCTCTTACAACTGCATTTATGAACTCCCAACTGTCCAACCTTTGGCCCTCCATTCACCATGCTATTTCTGCAGCTACCAATATGCTCAATCACATCCTCACCACCACTTCTGATGCCCTAGTCCCTGTTAAAACAATTACTCCCTCTCATCCCGCCATTCCCACTGGTACAGCCCTAATCTTAGGTCCCTTAAGTCCAAGGGACACAGACTTGAACGGATAAGGCGGACAACTGGTTTAGCCATTCACAGCCAGATCTGGCTGGATCACAAACATTATCGGGTCCTACTCTCGTCTACCAAAATTGTTCACTATTCCAGAATCATTCTAGAATGCAAAGATAAACCGTGGCTTCTATTCTCCACTGCTAACCGTCTTTTTAAACCCCTCTCCCCAGTCTCCACCATCACCTCCTACAATAAGTGCAAGGAGCTCATGGACTTCTTTGTCTCTAAGATTGAGACCATCTGTTCGGCCACCTCTGCCTCTACCCTTCCTTCCCCTAGCCCATAGAGCCAAACTTCCTCAAAGGGTCTCCCCTGCCCTAGCCCTGACCTCACATCTTTCTCCTGTTTCTCTCCAATCTTCCCTCATGACCTTTTGGAGCTCATCCTCTCCATGAGACCCACTTCCTGCTCCCTTGACCCTATTCCCACCAAATTGCTGACCACCCAACTTTCTTTTCTGGCTCCCATGTTAGCTGACATGGGACTGTCCCTCAGGTACTGTCCCCCTCTCCCTCAAATCTGCCATCATCACCCCTCTCCTCAAAAAACAATTCTCGACCCCTCCGTCCTTGCAAACCAGCACCCCATCTCCAACCTCCTGTTCCTCTCCAAAGTCCTTGAACGTGTTGTTGCCTCCCAAAATCTCTGCTTATCTTTCCCACAATTCCCTCCAATCCTTGACCATTTCATCCTTCTCCAACTCCTCTCCACCGTTGTCCAGCTGGGTGGGACTGCACTCGCCTGGTTGCATTATTATACATCTAATCATTGCCAGAGAATCACCTGCAACGGCTTCTCTTCCCATCCCCACATCGTTACCTCTGGTGTCCCCCAAGGATCTATCCTTGGCTTCCTCCTATTTCCCATCTACATGTTGCCCCGTGGCAACATCATCTGAAAATACAGCGTCAGTTTCCACGCTGATGACACCCAGCTCTACCTCAATACGACTTCTCTTGACCCCTCAGTCTCTAAATTGTCAGAATGTTTGTCCGACATCCAGTTCTGAACAGAAATTTTTTCCAATTGATTATTGGGAAGACCGAAACCATTGTTTTCGGTCCCCACCACAAACTCCGTTCCCTAGCCACTGATTCCATCCCTCTCTCCAACTTCTGTGAGGCTGAACCAGACTGTTCGCAATCTTGGTGTCATATTTGATCCTGAAATCAGCTTTCAACCACATATCCGCAGCATAACTAAAACCGCCTATTTCCACCTCTGTAACAGCGCCCGACTCGGCCCTTGCCTCAGCTCATCCACTGCTGAAGCCCTCGTCCATGCCTTTATTACCTCTAGAGTTGACTATTTCAATGCACTTCTGGCTGGCCCCCCACATTATACCCTACGTAAACTAGAGGTGATCCAAAACTTGGCTGCCCGTGTCCTAACTCGCAACAAATCCTGCTCACCCATCATCCCTGTGCTTGCTGACTCCCGGTTAAGCAACGCCTCGATTTCAAAATTCTCATTCTTGTTTTCAAATCCCTCCATGGCCTCGCCCCTCCCTATCTCTGTAATCTTCTTCAGCCCTACAACCCCCCCGAGATGTCTGCACTCCTCTAATTCTGCCTTCTTGAGCATCCCTGATTATAATTACTCAACCATTGGTGGCAGTGCCTTCTGTTGCTTAGGCCCTAAGCTTCGGAATTCCCTGCCTAAACCTCGCCACCTCTCTCTCATCCTCAAAATCTACATCTTTGATCAAGCTTTTGGTCATCTGCCCTAATTTCTCTTTATTTGGCTCGGTGTCAAATTTTTTGTCTCATAATACTCCTGTGAAGCGCCTTGGGACATTTCACTACATTAAAGGTGCTATATAAATACAAGTCGTTATTGTTGTTACATCCCACTCATCTACGACCCCGGTCCTTGCTCACCTGCATTGCCTCCTGGTCCCCCCAATGCCTCAAATTTAAAATTTGTATTATGTTGTAATAGTGGGTGCACATCCTGCAGTGAGTAAATGCTGGTGTGTAAAACAGAAAAAATAGTCACACTGGTACAATAAAGAAGTCCTGGTCCAATGTTAGAACTAACATATAGGGCCCAAGTTTCCACATGATTTGCGCCTGATTTTTTAGGAGCAACTGGTGGAGAACGGACTATCTTAGAAATCGCAATTCTCCACATTTTTTTTTCTGCAGTTCTAGTCAGGTAGAACAGTTCTACTTTGGAACAGAATTTTTTCTTCAAAAGGGGGCGTGTCCGGCCATTGACGCCTGATTTCAAAGTTTCCACAGTGAAAACGTACTCCAAACTAAGTTAGAATGGAGCAAGTGAAGATTTTTGTAGAACTGAAAAAACCTGTTCTACACATTAAAAAAATCAGGCGCAGGTTACAAATTAGGCGTCCAGAACGAGGGGGGGGGGAGGGAAGTCATTAAATTCTACAATAAATCCTTATTTATACTTCTACAAATATTATACAAATAAATCCAACCTGAATAAACATTTATAATCAAAGAAAAGATTAAATAAACCATCTTCCTACATGTGTGAAAGTGCTTCAGCCAGCCTCACAAGTTCGTTCGTTCCCGACGGCGGGGGGGGGGGGGGGGGGGGGGGGGGGGAAAGAGGAAGCCGTTCCCGACGGCGGGCGGGTGGGAGTGCGGGACCGACCGACCGCCCGAACGCAGCGGGGGGGGGGGGGGGGAGAGAAAGACGTTCCCGACGGCGGGCGGGAAGGAGACAGTGAGAAGGCTGCAGGAAGCCTCAGTGCTGATGGCAATGTGATTTTATTAAAAAATGTTCAAAAATTAAACAGCTACAAAGAACTACAAAAATGGCCGAGTGCCAATGTTTCCTTCACACTGCGCGTGCGCAAACGCTCCAACGCGCACGCGCAGGGTTGCCGGCAGGAAAAAAACTAATTTAAATAGTACCTGCCCCCTCCCACTTACAAAATCGGCGCGAGTGTAGGCTCCACCCCCTGGGCGCCACACCAAACAGACAAGGAGCTGCAGGGCTCTCCAGAATCGCGAGTTTTTTTTCCGCCGCCGTTTTAGGCGCGAAAAACAGGCGCCCAGCTCGGAGGGGCGCCCGTTTTTTATCATGTGGAAACTTGGGCCCATATTGTTTGTCGGGGGAAGCAGAGGGTTCTTTACTCTGTAATTGGATGTGCTTTAACTTACTTAGCAAAAGGGTAGAAGGCAAAATTCCTGTCTTTTGTTATACAGGCATCAACAAAAAAGTATGCAGGAGTAAAAAGTATAATTTAACCTGGGATTTCATCTTGATATCACTGGTAATTCTGAGTTGGGGTAAAAAGTTTAATAGGAGCCAAAGGCAGGAATTTTAGTCCATAGGTACCTAAATGGAAAAGTCTTTGATTCTGCAGCTTTCAACATGATGAGCACAACTCACTTTTCAAAATTTATATTGTGATGTTCATTCACATTTTTTTTAAAGAAAAACAATATTGCCATCAAGAATTATGTTTTTTGGAAAAGGTCTGAATTAATTTCACTCTAGAATTTGCACAGAATAATGTGAAAAGCGTTCCTACCAGGTGACGTGGAAAGTTGTGTAAGTATCGTCTCTGCTTTAGCCCCAAATGCCAGTTGTGGTGTAGGGTAATTCTGTTGAATATTCAGATAGTTTCTATGTTGCCATCTTTTCTGTACAGTATTGCCTGTTTTACACTGCTGTGATTCTGCTTGTCGTGTTGAAATTTCTACAGTTATGGGCAGAGCCACTTTTACTGCTGGTATGAGCTGGGAACATTCTATTCCTGGAGTAGACAGGACCTCTGTTGTAGGCAAGAACTTGAACTTTGCAGGTAAGGACAGGGATTGATCTTCTGCAGTCACAGAGTGGGACTGTTGTGCTGCAAGTGTGGAATGGCACTGCTCCGCTGCAAGAATGTATTGGGATTGTTCCCCTGCTGGCATGGACTGGGATTGTTCCCCTGCGGACACAGATTGGAATTTCTCCATTGCAATCATGGCCTGGGATTTTTGTATGGCAGGCAAAGACTGGGAATTTTCTGTTGGAAGCGAGAACTGAAATTTCTCCATTGCAAGCACAGACTGTGGTTTCGCCACTGCAGGCACGGACCGGGGTTTCTCCACCGCAGGCACGGACCGGGGTTTCTCCACCGCAGGCACGGACCGGGGTTTCTCCACCGCAGGCACGGACCGGGGTTTCTCCACCGCAGGCACGGACCGGGGCTTCTCCACCGCAGGCACGGACCGGGGCTTCTCCACCGCAGGCACGGACCGGGGCTTCTCCACCGCAGGCACGGACCGGGGCTTCTCCACCGCAGGCACGGACCGGGGCTTCTCCACCGCAGGCACGGACCGGGGCTTCTCCACCGCAGGCACGGACCGGGGCTTCTCCACCGCAGGCACGGACCGGGGCTTCTCCACCGCAGGCACGGACCGGGGCTTCTCCACCGCAGGCACGGACCGGGGCTTCTCCACCGCAGGCACGGACCGGGGCTTCTCCACCGCAGGCACGGACCGGGGCTTCTCCACCGCAGGCACGGACCGGGGCTTCTCCACCGCAGGCACGGACCGGGGCTTCTCCACCGCAGGCACGGACCGGGGCTTCTCCACCGCAGGCACGGACCGGGGCTTCTCCACCGCAGGCACGGACCGGGGCTTCTCCACCGCAGGCACGGACCGGGGCTTCTCCACCGCAGGCACGGACCGGGGCTTCTCCACCGCAGGCACGGACCGGGGCTTCTCCACCGCAGGCACGGACCGGGGTTTCTCCACCGCAGGCACGGACCGGGGTTTCTCCACTGCAGGCACGGACCCGGGTTTCTCCACTGCAGGCACGGACCCGGGTTTCTCCACTGCAGACATAGACTGGGGTTTCTCCACTGCAGACATAGACTGGGGTTCCTCCACTGCAGGCACGGACCGGGGCTTCTCCACTGCAGGCATAGACTGGGGTTTCTCCACTGCAGACGTGAACTGGAGTTTCTCCACTGCAGACGTGAACTGGAGTTTCTCCACTGCAGACGTGAACTGGAGTTTCTCCACTGCAGACGTGAACTGGAGTTTCTCCACTGCAGACACAGACTGGGGTTTCTCCACTGCAGACACAGACTGGGGTTTCTCCACTGCAGGCGCAGACTGGGGTTTCACTACTGCAGGCGTGGACTGGGATTTCACCACTACAGGCGTGGACTGGAATTTCACCACTACAGGCGTGGACTGGAATTTCTCCACTGTAAGCGTGGACTGGGATTTCGCCACTGCAGGCATGAACAAACACTGTTTCACTCTAGGTGTGGACATAGCTGGTTTTGCTGCAAATGTAGCGAGAGCTAGTTGTGCTATAGGTGAGGATAGACCTTGGACGGTGACAGGCATGGGCAAGTCTTGACATAGTACAGATGCCGATGTGACTGAATCTTTTGCAGGTATAGATGGGGCCGTATCTCTTGTAGGGCTTGTCTGTGGATGATTCCAATTCTTTTTGTGCCGCCGTCTCTTTGATTCAGTATTGCAGCTTCTAGACTGCTCTAATTCTGTTTGAAGGGTTGTTTTTTCTAAGTACTCTGCTGTGCCCTATGAAGTAAAATACAAAGATATGGTTATTGTGTTGGAAGGGTTAGAGATATAAAATTGCATACAACATGCAAACAAAAAGTACAGAATATATTGTGACCAGCAAACATGACAGTAGTTTCTGCTTTTGGTATAACATCAAAATTTTGCTATCCAGCTCTGCAACTAAGACACTACTTTGTTATTCAACCAATGATTTTTTTTTCTCGCACTTAATAGTTCCTCATTAAGATACCTAACCCTATCCCTAATTTTCTCCAACTATCACCTCATCTCCAGCCTTCTCTTTTTCTCCACATCCCTGTAATGCGAGTTAATCCTCTCGTATCATTCGTTGAGACTGTTCAACCCGGCTTTCACGCCACACAAAGCACAAAGACATTTATAGTGCCTTTAACATAGTTAAATATCCCAAGACGCTTCTCAGGAGCGTTATCAAACAAAATTTGACATCAAGCCAGGTTAGATGATATTAGGGAAGATGAGGTAGGTTTTAAGGAACTTCTTAGAGGAGGAAAGAGAGGTAGAGAGGCATGAGGTTAAGGGAGGAAATTCCAGAGCTTAGGGCCTAGGCAGCTGAAGTCACGGTCGTCAAAGGTGGAGCGATTAAAATTGGGGATGCGCAAGAGGCTAGAATTGGAGAAGCGCAAATATCTTGGAGGGTTGTAGGGCTGGAGGCAGTTACAGAGGCCATGGAAGGATTTGAAAACAAGGTTAAGAATTTTAAAATTGAGGCATTACTCAATCGGGAACGAATGTAGGTCAGCGAGCACAGGGATGATGGGTGAACGGGACTTGGTGCGAGTTAGGATAGGGTAGCAGAGTTTTGGATGAGCTCAAGTTTATGTAGGGTGGAAGATGGGAGGCCAGCAAGGAGTGATAATAATCAAAATCCAGAGGTAACAAAGGCATGGATGAGAGTTTCAGCAGCAGATGAATTGAGGCAGGGCTGGAGTCAGACAATGTTACCAGAGGTGGAAGTAGGCGGTCGTAGCGATGGCGCGGCTACGTGGTTGGAAGCTCATCTCGGGTCAAATAAGACACCCAGATTGCAAGCAGTCTGGTTCAGCCTCAGACAGTTGCCAGGGAGAGGGATGGAGTCCGAGGGGTTAGCATGTAGATGAGAAATTGGAGAGGGAAATGGATAGATCCTTGGTGTCTCCAGAGATGCGCAAGAGGCCAGAATTAGAGGAGCGCAGATATCTCGTAATGCTGGAGGAGGTGACATAGATAGGAAGGGGTGAACAAGAATGAGAATTTTAAAATTAAGGAGTTGCTGGACCAGGAGCCAATGTAGGTCAAAGATCACAGGAGTAATGTAAGAAACAGGACTTGGTAAGAGTTAGGATATGGGCAGCAGCATTTTAGATACAGGTACAGTACTTGAAAAAAAGACTTGCATTTATATACTGTCTTTCACGACCACTGGGTGTCCCTAAGCGCTTTACAGCTAATTAAGTACTTTTTGACGTGTAGTCACTGTTGTAATATAGGAATCATTAAATTTACAATCATTGGACAACACAACAGCCAATTAAATTTCAGCATACAGTACACCGAGGTACTAATTTGCAGGATATATGAATTTTGAACTGCCACTGTAACAGACTGAAAACTATACATATACATGAGATGAAGTTCCCTAACTTGAAAGCACCAGACCAGGAGTTCTTCATCTATCACCAGTACAATTCTAAATAAACTCAGAGTCCACACTAATGAAACTTGGACACTGAAGTTTTTTTCATTGTATCTGAGTTTCCAATAAGCAGCTTTCATACATCAGACAGACATGCATGTGCATGTATTGAAAATTAGTCTCTGATGGGCCCAACACTGTCAAAATGCTCAGCTTTTTGGTACTTTGCAATGATCCACCTTGTATTGTAATAACACCAAATAGGATTCTTTCAACACAGCCCATCCCCAGCTTTTTCCACAAGATCTATAAAGAATATAGCTTCCTCCATTGGCAGTACCTGTATATCAATTCCAGTAACATTTCAATATATTCTGCAGGTCTCAGATTTTTTCCCTGGTTATTTAGCTTCAATCCTTTGGAATTTCTCAATCACAATGTGGATCTGACGACTTAAAAACTCAGTACGGTCACCAGCATAGTTTTTCTTTACTCATAGCTAGTATATCTAGGATCAATCAGACTGCCGTACAGTATTGGTGAAAAGATAATGGAACCATTATCACCTTGCTCGTCTGCAACACCAGGTGAATACGGTTAGGTCGAGGTCAGTAGTCTTGCATGGAGAAAATGATTTATAAAAGAGATTATAAAGAAGGAAAATATATCCTGTCCTGAGAATAACCTTCAACGTGGTTTGAGTTGGGTAGTGAGTTGATTAAGATCTTCGGTTATTTGTTATACTTAGTATGATTGTAATATGACATAAATGTAGTGATTTCAGTGTGCTCCATCTCATAGTAGGTACTACTATATCACAATACAAGAAATTTAACAAATCTTCGAATGTGGTCCCAAGCACTTTTTCTCACACTAATACATAATAGGAGACTAGACCAAAATGGCAAAAAAAAACAGTATTGTGGAGTATTACATCATTGTTGAAAATTTTGACTGATATTGACATATTACCATTGAGATATATAGAAACATAGAAATTTACAGCGCAGAAGGAGGCCATTTCGGCCCATCGTGTCCGCGCCGGCCGACAAAGAGCCGCACGGCCTTTCGTCAGCAGCTCTAAAGGTTACATACAAACCCATGAACAATAATGGAAAGGCAAAGAGCACCCAGCCCAACCAGTCCGCCCCACACCACTGCAACACCCCTTATACTAAAAACATCTACACTCTACCCCAACTGAAGCCATGTGATCTCCTGGGAGAGGCAAAAAAAGATAAAAACCCAGGCCAATTTATGGAAAAAAATCTGGGAAATTTCCTCTCCGTCCCATCCAGGCGATCGAAACTAGATCAGGAGATCACCCTGGCCGTATTCTATTCCATGCAGTACTTACCATTATATCTGCGCCGACCAACTAAAGGTCGTCTAGTCGAATCCAAATTACCAGCTCTAGGTCCGTAACATATAGGGCCTAAGTTTCCACACGATAAAAAACGGGCGCCCCTCCGAGCTGGGCGCCCGTTTTTCGCGCCTAAAACGTCGCCTAAAAAACAAATCGCGATTCTGGAGCGTTCTGCAGCTCCTTGTCTGCCTGGCGCAGCGCCCAGGGGGGCGGAGCCTACACTCGCGCCGATTTTGTAAGTGGGAGGGGGCGGGTACTATTTAAATTAGTTTTTTTCCTGCCGGCAACGCTGCGCGTTGGAGCGTTCGCACATGCTCAGTGCGAAAAAAACATTGGCATTCGCCCATTTTTGTAGTTCTTTGTAGCGGTTTAATTTTTGAATTTTTTTTTAATAAAAGCACATTAGCATTTGCAGCCTTCTCACTGTCTCCTCTCCTCTCCCACCCCCCCCCCACGGGAAAGAACGGGCACCTCCTCCCCCCCCCCGCGGGAAGAACGGGCGCCCCCCCCCCCCCCGCGGGAAAGAACGGGCGCCTCCTACCCCCCCCGCGAGAAGAACGGGCGCCTCCCCCCCCCCCCCCCGCGGGAAAGAACGGGCGCCTCCTACCCCCCCCGCGGGAAGAACGGGCGCCTCCACCCCCCCCCCCCACCCCGCGGGAAAGAATGGGTGCCTCCTCTCCCCCCTCGCGGGAAGAACGGGCACCCCCCCCCCCCCCGTGGGAAGAACGGGCGCCTCAGGCTGACTGCAGCATTTTCTGTGCCTGAAGCACTTTCACACAGGTAGGAAGATGGTTTATTTAATCTTTTCTTTGCTTATAAATGTTTATTCAGGTTGGATTTATTTGTATAATATTTGTAGAAGTATAAATAAGGATTTATTGTAGAATTTAATGACTTCCCTCCCCCCTCCCCCCCACCTCGTTCTGGACGCCTAACTTGTAACCTGCGCCTGATTTTTTAATGTGTAGAACAGGTTTTTTCAGTTCTACAAAAATCTTCACTTGCTCCATTCTAACTTAGTTTGGAGTACGTTTTCACTGTGGAAACTTTGAAATCAGGCGTCAGTGGCCAGACACGCCCCCTTTTGAAGAAAAAATTCTGTTCCAAAGTAGAACTGTTCTACCTGACGAGAACTGCAGAAAATTTTTTTTGGAGAATTGCGATTTCTACGATAGTCCGTTCTCCACCAGTTGCTCCTAAAAATCAGGCGCAAATCATGTGGAAACTTGGGCCCATAAGAACATAAGAATTAGGAACAGAAGTAGGCCATCTAGCCCCTCGAGCCTGCTCCGCCATTCAACAAGATCATGGCTGATCTGGCCGTGGACTCAGCTCCACTTACCCGCCCGCTCCCCATAACCCTTAATTCCCTTATTGGTTAAAAATCTATCTGTGATTTGAATACATTCAATGAGCTAGCCTCAACTGCTTCCTTGGGCAGAGAATTCCACAGATTCACAACTCTCTGGGAGAAGAAATTCCTTCTCAACCCGGTTTTAAATTGGCTCCCCCTTATTTTGAGGCTGTGCCCCCCAGTTCTAGTTTCCCCGACCAGTGGAAACAACCTCTCTGCCTCTACCTTGTCTATCCCTTACATTATTTTAAATTTTTCTATAAGATCACCCCTCATCCTTCTGAACTCCTACGAGTAAAGACCCAGTCTACTCAATCTATCATCATAAGGTAACTCCCTCATCTCCGGAATCAGCCTAGTGAATCGTCTCTGTACCCCCTCCAAAGCTAGTATATCCTTCCTTAAGTAAGGTGACCAAAACTGCACGCAGTACTCCAGGTGCGGCCTCACCAATACCCTGTACAGTTGCCGCAGGACCTCCCTGCTTTTGTACTCCATCCCTCTCGCAATGAAGGCCAACATTCCATTCCCCTTCCCGATTATCTGCTGCACCTGCAAACTAACTTTTTGGGATTCATGCACAAGGACCCCCAGGTCCCTCTGCACCGCAGCATGTTGTAATTTCTCCCCATTCAAATAATATTCCCTTTTACTGTTTTTTTTTCCCCCAAGGTGGATGACCTCACATTTTCCGACATTGTATTCCATCTGCCAAACCTTAGCCCATTCGCTTAACCTATCTAAATCTCTTTGCAGTCTCTCTGTGTCCTCTACACAACCCACTTTTCCACTAATATTTGTGTCATCTGCAAATTTTGTTACACTACACTCTGTCCCCTCTTCCAGGTCATTTATGTATATTGTAAACAGTTGTGGTCCCAGCACCGAACCCTGCAGGTTACCGCACTTTAAGTGCCCATCCAACCATCTCGTAAAAGTGGTGAGGGTTTCTGCATCCACCACTCTTCCAGGCAGCAAGTTCCAGATCCCCACAACCCTCTGTGTAAAGAAGCCCCCTCAAATCCCCTCTAAACCTTCCACCAACCACCTTAAAACTATGTCCCCTCATAACAGCCCCCTCGATCAAATAACTGTTATTGTGACTATGCTATATTTAGTACCCTATATTTAGGATAACTAGAAAGTTAGAGCAAGTTAATATATACTAGTGAATGAAGCATTAGTGTGGGTATAGATACAAGACTTGTGGAGAAAGATTCAACAAATCAACCATGATTTGTGTGGATATTGGGATTCAATTTTGGATTAATTTTAGTAGCCGGAAAATCATCCAATGTATGCTGGCCTCTGCAACTAATTCCCGATATGTGCTCCTACACAGTATTACATAGCATTTACTGCACAGAAGCAGGCAATTCAGCCTAACAGGTCAATGCCAGTGTTTATGCTCCACACGAGTCTCCTCCCACCCTACTTCATCTAACCCGATCAACATATCTTTATATTCCTTTCTCCTTCATGTGTTTATCTAGCTTCTTCTTAATTGCATCGATGCTAATCACCTCAATTACTCCATGTGGGTGCATGTTCCATATTGTAACCACTGTCTGAGTAAAGGATTTTCTTCTGAATTCCTGATTCGATTTATTAATGACCAGCCTATATTTATGGCCTCTAGTTCTGGTCTCCCCTGCAAGTGGATACATTTTTGTATGTATACCCTATCAAACCCTTTCATAATCTTAACCTCTATCTGAGGTCACCCCTCAGTCTTCTCATCTCCATCTTTCCTGATAGTTATAACCTCTCCGTTCTGGTATCATTCTAGTAAACTTTTTTTGCACCTTCTCCAGTGCCTCTATATCCTTTTTATAATATGGAGCCCAGAACTCAATTCACAATACTCCAAATGTAGTCAAACCAAGATATTATACAAGTTTAACATAAATTTCCAGCTTTTCAATTCTATTCCTCTAGAAATGAACCCCAGTGCTTTGCTTGGCCTTATTTCTGGCTTTATTAACCTGCATCGCTGCTGTTGGTGATTTGTGTATCTGTACCCCTAGATCCCCTCTGCTCCTCTGCCGCAATTAGATACTTATTTTCCAAGCAGTATGTGGCCTCCTTATTCTTCCTACTACCTCAGTTATCTATATTGAAATTAATTTTCCAATTACAGACCATTATGTATGTTTATTAAGGTCTTCCTGTGTTTTCACAGCCCTCCTTTGTATTAACTACACCTCCAATTTGGTGTAGTCAACAAATTTTGAAATTGTACTTCTGATTCACAAGTCCAAATCGTTTATGTAAATAGAGAACAACAATGGTCCCAGCACTGATCCCTATGGAACACCACTTCCCACCTTTTGCTAGTCTGAA
Source organism: Pristiophorus japonicus (assembly GCF_044704955.1). Classification (NCBI taxonomy): domain Eukaryota; kingdom Metazoa; phylum Chordata; class Chondrichthyes; family Pristiophoridae; genus Pristiophorus; species Pristiophorus japonicus. Next base: position 76,323,387 of record NC_091980.1, on the reverse strand, counting down.
TAACTGACTTTAAGCTCTACTCTTTGTTTTCTAGTCAGCTTGCTGTCCATTCTGCTGCTGTCACCTGACTCCACATGTTCTGACCTTTGTCCTGTCACACAAAGCTCTGCGTGGGGATGATTAATTCCTAAAATCTACCCATGATGCCAAAAACAATCCAAAAGAAGCAGTTTACACACATAGGAATGACAGCATACCTGGTGTAAAGGTTGAAGGCATGGTTTCAGTTTCTTTTTTGAGATAAACAACTGCTCATAATCTTCTGTTGATTCCAGCAGTTTTTTACTGGGTTTCCTTTGGCGTTTGCCTTCAGTAATAACTGTAATCATATAAATGTGAATGAAAGTTATATTTATAAAAACCACATGGACACAATAACATGTTACAAAATTCCCCAAAATTGGGGTATACGACTAGAAACATTATTTTAATGACAGCAGTTAAGTGGCCTGAAATAAATGTTTTGACACAAGAGAAACGAGCTTAGAACACACTTCGAACTTCTCGGTGCAGTTGTCAGTCCTTATTTTCTGCTTTCAAAGTAATTTCCTGTATACCTTTTTATTTTTGTTGCATTCTTTTTAAGGCACATTTCCTTGTCACAGAACATTTGTCCACAGATTTATTCTCACAATAGTGATAAATTATACGGTAATCTACATCTCTACCTTTAGTTAGTGTTCACTTTTTCCCCTCATTTTTTTGCTTTAATCTCTGATCTACAAATGTTGATCTCTAATGTTAAATACTGATATAGGGCTGCTTGCATTTAGCTGCAAATTCTAACGGGTGCTTAAAATATGGTAGAAAATGAGAAAAAAAAGCTCAATTTCCTCCAGAAAAGGAAGAAATGCTTGTAGCAATAATCCATTCCATGGCACGGGACACTAATTACATTAGTGGCTTTCAGTTAGAGACGTGAACCTGATGCTTACTTATGTATAGCAGTCTAGTGCTCTTAATTTAAAGTTGCTTAGATTGAAATACCTGCTACTTTGATTTTCTTTTGCATTAAAAAAGGAAACCATTTTAATTACTGGATAATTTCATTGTGAAAAAAAATGGCTTTGAATTAACAGTAGAATGTACCCAAAAAAAGACCTTTCGCCATATCCCTTAATACTTGGAAAATATTACGTGATTATGAAAAAAGAACAGGGGATCTGGATTAAAAAGTTAAGATGTTCCCTTTTGGAAAACCACCAAAAGTCTGATAAAAGAGTAATCAACAACTTGCATTTATATAGCGCCTTTAAAGTAGTAAACCATCACAAGGCGCTTCACAGGAGTGTTATCAACCAAAATTTGCCACTGAGCCCACATAAGGAGATATTAGGACAGGTGATCCAAAGCTTGGTCAAAGAGTTAGATATTGAGGAGTATCTTAAAGGAGGAGAGGTAGAGATGTGGAGAGGTTTATGGAGGGAATTCCAGGGCTTGACACCTAGGCAGCTGAAGCCATGGTCGCCAATGGTGGGGCAATGGAAATAAGGGATGCACAAGAGGTAAGAATTGAGGGAGAGCAGAGAGCTTGAAGGGTTGTAGGGCCAGAGTAGGTTACAGAGATGGGAAATTAACTGAAGAACAGGAGTAAGCCATTCCATTTCTACTACTCCGTTATTTTGTTAGCCATGACAACTCTTTATCTTTTGTCATATCTTTTAAAGCCTCCCAAATAAGTATCTATCTCTCGTGAAATATTTCAGCTGATTCTGCATCCATGGGTTTCTGGGCAATGCATTTTTCTTTTGTGTGAAGATTGGATTAGTTCCAACTTTATTAAAATTGAAGATTTAAGAACAGCTAGAATATCAGAACCTACAGGATTCCATTTGTTATCCTGGCAACAATGGAATCAGAAAATAAACTTTTTACCATAAATGTTTAAATATATGATATAGGAACATGAGCAATGTTCCCTTTAAGTTGCACAGCTGCACAGCACTCAGGGATCCAGTGCAGCAGGCTTTTCAATGCAAAAGCTGCGCTTGCACAACATTTTGAATGGGCCATGTGGCGTCAAAAAAAAAAATGAGAACACATTAAACACGAGCAGCCCCTCGAGCCTGTTTTGCCATTCAATGAGATCATGGCTGATCGCTTCTTCACCTGCCCTGCCTCTATATCCTTTTATATCCTTGGCACGCAAAAATCTACCACAGATTTAAAAATATTAATTGAGCTAGCATCTACTGCTTTTGTGGGAGAGCTCCACACTTCTATCACTCTTTCCATGAAGAAGTGTTTCCCAACATCCCTCCTGAATGGCCTGGCTCTGATTTTAAGGTTATGTCCCCTTGTCCTAGACTTCCCCGCCAACAAAAAAACTCTACCTACCCTATCAATTCCTATTAAAATCCTAAAAGTCAAATCACCCCTTAACCTTCTATATTCCAGGGAAGACAAGCCTAGTTTATGTAATCTTTCCTCATAATCGAATCCTTGGAGCTCTGGTAACATTCTAATGAATCTGTGCTGCACTGCTTCCAAGGCCAATACAGGTTGGACCTCCCTTATCCGGCACCACCCCTCGTCCGGCATGATTCTGGTGACCTGGGGCGCATGCGCAGAACGCGGTCGACCCCCACCCTGACTTTGGGGCCGTGCCGACACTCAGCCCGCTGGGGCCAGCCGACACTTGGCCCTCTGGGGGCCCGCCGACACTTGGCCCGCCGACACTTCGGGCCTGCCTGGGGCACTGACCTCCTCCCTGACCTCAGGCCGCCTTCACCCCCCTCCTCGGGCTGACTTCCCTTTATCCGGCAAAATCCCTTATTCGGCACGGGCTAGGTCCCGAGGGTGCCGGATAAGGGAGGTTCAACCTGTATATCCTTTTTAAGGTGAAGTGCCCAGAACTGTACACAGTACTCCCAGTGTGGTCTAACCAGGGCTTTGTACAATTGTAGCAAAACTTCCTCCCCTTTGTATTCTAGTCCTCTATATATAAAGGCTAACATTCCATTAGCCTTTTTGATTTTTTTTGTACCTGACCACTACATTTTAGTTGTGCGTGTGTGTGTGTGTGTGTGTGTGTGTGTGCATGGACTACTATGTCTCTTTGAACCTCCACTGTTCCTAGCTTTTCATCATTTAAAAAATACTCGGAACTATCCTTTCTTGGTCCAAAATGGATGACCTCACACTTATCTGCATTGAAATCCATCTGTACACAGTTTTTCCCACTCACTTAATCTATCAATGTCTCTTTTAAATTTTTTGTTCCTGTATACAGTACATACTATGCCACCAATCTTTGTATCAACAGCAAACTTGGATATATGGCTCTCTATTGTGTATTCAAAGTCATTAATATAGTGAATAGTTGAGGCCTCAGTACATATCCTTATGGGGCACCACTAGTCACTTCCTTCCAATTCGAGTACATACCCATTATCCCTACACTCTGTCTTCTATCACCATACCAATGTCCTAACCAGATCAATAATTTACTTTCAATTCTACGAGATTTAATTTTAGACAACAGTCTCTTATGTGGAACCTTATTAAATGTCTTCTGCAAGTCCATCGAAACTACATCATAACATAAGAAATAGAAGGAGTAGGCCATTTGGCCCCTTGAGCCTGCTCCGCCATTCAATGAGATCATGGCTGATCTTCTACCTCAACTCCACTTGCCTGCACTATCCCCATATCCCTTGATTCCCTTAATATCCCAAAATCTATCGATCTCTGGCTTGAATATGCTCAATGACTAAGCTTTCACAGCCCTCTGGGGTAGAGAATTTATTCCTACTCTCTATTTTCTGTCCGTTAACCAATCCTCAATCCATGCTAGTATATTACCCCTAATCCCATGAGCCCTAATTTTGTTTAATAACCTTATGTGGCATCTTATTGAATGCCTTTTGAAAATCCAAATACACCACATCCACTGGTTCCTCCTTATCATTTCTACTAGTTACAACCTCAAAAAACACAACCTCAAAAACACAAATATGATTTCCCCTTCTACCTAGAAATCCAGAATCTATAGAATTTTGGAAGATGACAACCAATGCATCCACTATTTCTTTAGCCACCTCTTTGAAAGCCCTAGGATGTAGGCCATCAGGTCCAGGGGATTTATCGACTTTCAGTCACATTAATTTCACGAGTATCATTTTTGCACTAATACTAATTTCTTTCAGTTCCTCATTCTCACTAGATCCTTGGTTCTCCACTATTTCTGGCAAGTTTTTTGCGTCTTCTTCTGTGACACAAAGTATTTATTTAATTTCTCTGCCATTTCCTTATTCCGTGTTATAATTTCTCCTGCCTCAGCCTGTAAGAGACCCACATTTACTTTCGCTAAATTTTCCTTTTTACATACCTATAGAAGCTTTTTATGTCTCTCGCTAGTTTACTCTCATTCTATTTTCCCTTTCTTTATAGACGTCCATAGACATTTCCGTCGACTACTTTAGTTACTTCCTCAAAAAATTAAGTTCATTTGACATGAAATACCATTTGTAAATCCATGTTTGCTCTCTCTAAATCAGTGCACAGTCACTCTGTCCTTAATGACAAGATTCCAATAACTTACCCACAACAGATTTTTGACTAATGGGTCTATAATTTCCTGATTACTCTCACCTTTCTTAAATAATGGAGATACATTTGCAATTTTCCAAAATAAAAGGGACCATTTCTAAATCGAGAGAGTTTGGCTATGGCTAAAGCATGTGCAATTTCCTCACCTACTTCCCTTAAAACAATGGGGTGGAAACAATCAGGTCCTGGAGATTTGTCAGTCTTTCATGCCATTATTTTTTCTAGTACTGTTTTCTTGTTTGCGTTAACTTTATTGAGTTCCAGTTTTTGATTCATTATTAGTTTCCCTGGCATGTCAGATATATTATCCTCTTGTTCTACTGTGAAGTCTGACAGAAAGTAATTATTCAACAAACCTGCTGTTTCCTTATTTTCATTTACAATATTACCACATCTGTTTTAAAGGGCCTACATTAACCCTGACTACCCTTTTTCTTCTAATATAATTGTAAAAACTGTTTGAGTTAATCTTAACATCCCTTGCATGTTTCTTGTCATATTCCTTTTTGCACCACTTACTATCGTTTTTATCTTCCTTTGCATCTCTTCCAGTCCCTTGGATCTACATTATTCTTTATATTTTACTATACTTTCCTTTAGTTTTTGTTATCTCTCATCTTTTTTGTCGACCAAGGCTGCTTTATTTGGTAACCAGAGCTCTTTTCCCCTTAGGGGTATATATTAAGCTAAATTCTTCTCTGAACACCTTCCTCTGTAGTTTTAACCTAATATTTAACCAGTTTGCTGTCATCAAACACTGTCTCATGCCATTAAAGTTAGCCTTACCAAAATCTAGAATCTTAGTAACTGTGTTAAGTTTCTCCTTTTCTCACCTAACATTGCATTCAACCTTATTATGATCACTATTAGATAAATGTCACCTTAGTGTTAGATTATTAACTAAGTGAGCCTCATTATTTATTACTAAATCTAGTATGGCCTGCCTGCTTGTTGGTTCTATAACATATTGCTCCAAAAAACTATCTTTGACTGCACTTCAGAAATTCACTATCTTTCTTACTTGAGCTACTCTGCTCTTCTCAATCTTCTCGTGTTCTCTCTTAGCATTCCTAATATCCTTTTTAATTTTGCCTCTTAACTTTCTATATTCCTCTAAAGATTCTAAAGTATTTGTGAATGTTTGAAAATGTATAGAATATGAATGTTTGTAAATGTAGAGACATTGAAGTTGAGAATGTGGGAAAATGTATAGAGAAAGTGAAATTGAACAAAGAAATCATGGGAGAATAACTAAAAGAATGTCAGACTGCAAATATTACAACATAAGCACAATTAACAGACTTGCAAGGTCTAAGTTACTAGTCACGCCAGTAAAATTGTAACATTTAGAAGCAATGCCCGAGAAAGTTCTTTGAGCAAAGTGTGAGAAAGTTCTTTGGGAAAAACAGCTCATATAGATGTCGGCTCATGAGTGGACAAAGGGAAGGAGGGATCAAAAGGGATAGGCTGAACTAGGATGTCACTCTAATTGTATCTTGTTATCTTGTACCGAAAATGTATAACTGTTGTGCCTTTACAATGTAATTTCACTTGTCCGTAGGAAGTGGGTGCGCTCTATTGAGAGAGCATTCCTTCTGTCTGATAAGTCCCGGACGGTAAATCTTTATAATAAAGACTGCTTTGTTATAAGCTTCTTTGGTGTTCGCCTCAGTGTATTCGCTGAAACAGATTGAGGGAAAAGAATCCAGAAATCAACATTTGGTGTCAGAAGTGGGATCTCAACGGACGACTGCTGAAAACTTGCGAACTAAGAGCCAGACTAGCCTTGGACGAGACGGGAGGAAAGTGGCTACTGTAGTGAGTATATTTTAAAATACCACTGCAGTTTCCTTCAGTTTCAAAAGTCTGAGAAAAGTTTGGCCACTCGCTGGTTCTCAGGTAGTGTCTGAACGAGATCCAGGTCAATCTGGCGAATACCTTCTAAACTTAGGAAATAAGTGTCCAAGTCAGGTGTGACGTTGACCTTGTATATCATTTGGCCCGTCTAGGCACTGATTGGATTTAAACCGCGCGGCGACGCGAAAGGATAGGGAAATCTGGCAACTATAGGGAAATCTGGAAACTAGAACAAATTAAGTAAGGCTTATAGGGAATAAGCGTCCAAGTCAGGTGTGATGTCGACCTTGTATATCACTTGGCCCGTCTAGGCACTGATTGGATTTAAACCACGCGGCGACACAGAAGGTAGGGTTAGATAGGGCTAGATCAAATCGCGGGGCGACGCGATCCGTGCGGCGACACGGAAGATAGGGATAGATAGGGCTAGATCAAATCGTGGGGCGACGCGATCTGTGGGGCGACGCGATCTGTGCGGCGACACGGAAGGTAGCGATAGTTAGAGCTAGATAGGGATAGATCAAATCGCAGGGCGACGCGATCCGTGCAGCGACACGGAAGATAGGGATAGTTAGAGCTAGATAGGGATAGATCGAATCGCAGGGCGACGCGGAAGGTAGGGCTAGATAGGGCTAGATTGAATCGTGCGGCGGCGCGGAGGGATAATAAAAAAACCGCGGGGCGACGTGGGACTGTGTAAATTTAAAATTGTACTTATGCCAGGTGTGGTGTCGATCTTGTATATCACTTGGTCCGCCTAGGCTCTGGATAAGATAACCTAAACCACCGCGGGGACAATCGGGACTAATTAGAAACAGTTACGATACAAGGGGTGACGCGAGAATGGGTAATCAGTTAGATAAAACCACGGATGCGGGTAGTCCGCTACAAAAGTTATGAGAGGAATTCCCTGAAAGAGCTGAACAATTTAGACTATTATCTGGAGCCCTGAACAAATTATTAGATGACCAATGGCCCCTAGGTGGCACTAGAAGCGTGGAAATAGAAAAAAAAGGCACAAGGATTGATTTGGAAAAGGGGACGAGGAAAAAGGGACAAGAATTTAATTGCCACGTGGCGACATTACAAAAATAGAGCCGGCCAAAACAATTAATAGGAAAGAAGACGAGATGGATGCTTTAATTGTGGGCAAGAAGGACATTGGAGTAGAGAGTGTCCCTCCCGTCGGCACGAAAGAGGAAGAGGAGGGAGGCAAGGGAGGGAGGAAAGAGGATGGGGATCTTACACTAACTTCTCCCAGAACAACCCCTTTGGCCAACCGTCCCCCGATTATTCTTGATTGTACAGAGAACCTCCCCGGATGACGAACTGATTTGCCAGTTTCCAGTCCCTAGCACGGCTAAACAAATGCGACAGTGGTTGGGGATGATCAATTACGGCAGATCCTGGATCCCTAATGTTGCCCTGGTGACTAAGCACCTCACACAGTATACAAACAAGGAAGGCAGCTTTAAAATAAAAACCGCAGACGTCCAAGCCTTTAAGGAACTAAAGACAGCCCTGCTGCAAGCTCCGGCTTTGGGCCGGCCCCTCTATGACCGGCCCTTTCAACTGTATTGTACAATCCTGAAAGACTGTGCTACTGCTGTCTTAACTCAGAAACACGGGGATAAGCATAGGCCTGTTGCCTACTACTCTTCCAAAATAGACTCCGTTGCCTTGGGGCACCCTGTATGTACTCAAATATTAACCGCCATCTACAATAGCCTTCAATCCGCTGCCAACCTTACACTCCAGCAGGATATTGTTGTGTACACCTCTCACTCCGTAGCTGCCCTCCTGGGCCAACTGCAGACTCAACACCTTACCATGGCCAGGCAAAGCAGATATGAGATCTACTTACTAAATAATCCTAAACTGACCTTTCGGCACTGTACTGCCATTAATCCGGCCTGTTTTCTTACTGAGCCACCCCAAGATGAGGAAGAACCCAGTCATGACTGTTTATCTTTAATTCAAGAAGGCACAGCGGTCAGGGAAGATTTAGTTGATGTACCAATGGAGGACCCAGACTGTATTATGTATGTTGACGGAAGCTCTTCTATTGATCCAGAAGATGCACGAATTTCAGGATACGCCATAGTAAACCAGGAGAATCAGGTCTTTGAATCTGCCGCCTTTGAAACCTATTCCGCCCAACAAGCTGAACTATTCCCACAGGGGAATGAGATATCCCATAGGCAACTAGTATCTGACTTGTTGCAGGCCCTCATGCTCCCCAAGCGCATTGCTATTGTCAAATGTACCGCCCACACTACCGGAAAATCTCCGGTTGATATAGGAAACCGCTGTGCTGACCAAGAGGCCAAACAGGCCTCTCGTGGACAACAGATGGTAGTGCCCAGAATGATGAGTCAAACTAAAAATCCTACAAAGAATAAGTTAGCCTCGGAAAAACCAATGCCAACCATCCAAGATGTCATTAAAGCACAGGAGGACGCTCCTGAAAAAGATAAACTGTTGTGGAAAGATTATGGATGTACTTATGACAATGTTTCTAAACTCTGGACCACTCCCGCGGAACAGACTTGCATGTCTGACGAGTTGGCTCTATGGGTTATTGAATGTATGTATTTTGCTACTCATTGTGGAG